>NC_053155.1:158598535-158888535 GCF_016835505.1 Polypterus senegalus
TTCACCCTAATTCTGGGCTCATCAGGCAGTACACACGCACTGCACCCACTCTCGCTAATCGAACCTAAGACGTCAGCGCTAAAGGTGAAGCCTCTCATGTTGTGCTATGGTGTGTGGGTTGTTTATTTGACAGTATTGTAGATCAGGGTGTATATATATATATATATATATATATATAACTTTTGAGAATGCAACGTGTAGTTTTGTCCAGGAGGAAAGCAATGTTGCCTCAAATCAATGGCAACCTTTTGTAGGGTGTGTCCCTGAGACTTATTAATTGTCATCGCGAAGCAGAGCCTTACTGGAAATTTGAGGCATTTCAATTCAAATGGGAGATCAGAGGGTATAACGGTGATGCCAGCAATACATTCAGAGTGTGGCGCTGCTTTTTCTGTGTAGCTGCCTTCACACAGCCTCTCCGCTGCTTTATAAACGAACGCCATAGAAAGCCATCACCTTCTAAAGTGTGTAATGCGTTTTTTGAACAGGTTTGATGCATGGAAGTGATCACTTGTACTGCGTAAGTTCTCGTGAGCTGCTATCTTGTGTGATGTTGCGATGTCTACGGCTTAATGTAATGTTATCTAAGACCCGGTACTTAAAAGTTTCTGGCTGCACTCCAGTTGTAATATGACGAAGCTGCGCGAGCTCACTTTTGAGAATGCAAGTATAGTTGTCCAGGAGAAAAGCAATCTTGCCTGAAATCAATGGCATCGTTTTGTAGGGTCTGTCCTTGAGACTTATTACTTGTCATCGCAGCTGAGCCTTACAGGAAATTGGAGGAATCTGAATTGAAATGGGAGATTAGAGGGTATAAAGGGGGCGCGAGGAATACATTGAGTGTGGAGAAACTCTAGAGACAGCGTGTGTATTAACTTGTGGATTTTTCTGTGAGTATTTGGTGGGAGTGTGATGAAGTTGCTTCGGAAGACGCCGTTAGCCGCGGAGCTCAGCTCAGAGCGAAATGAGGTAAATGGGAGGGGATATGATGACGTGACCCCCCAACCGCGTTAACTGTCAATCCCCCACAAACACAGTCTCTCGGAATTTGCATAAGCACACCCCTTCACCTGCAATTTTAACTTAGTTACAAAGTGATCAAAACTCTCGTTTATATCCTGCGTCCTCTCATTAAACTTGTATCCCGCATTACCCGTGGGCATGAGAACAACCAGCGGCATCCTGTCTATTAACTTAATTTAAAGTTTAGGTTTACACCTTTCTTTCCAAAGTAGCAGCACTCATTAATATGGTAGTATATGTCACTCGCTCGCTTCTTATTGTTTCGCTGCCCTCTCAATTATATAATGCATGTTTTTATAATGCATGTTTTCTTCAGCGCGTTTTGGAGCTCTTCCTGGTTTTCTACGTAGTGACAATCAGTTCACGTGATTACGTGGGAGGCGTGATGATGTCACACGAAACTCCGCCCCCCACGGAACTGGCTGAACTCCATTACAGTAAATTGAGAAAAATACCTTCCAGTTATGACCATTACGCGTAGAATTTCGAAATGAAACCTGCCCAACTTTTGTAAGGAAACTGTAAGGAATGAGCCTGCCAAATGTCAGCCTTCCACCCACACGGGAAGTTGGAGAATTAGTGATGAGTCAGTCAGTCAGTCATCAGTCAGTGAGTCAGTGAGGGCTTTGCCTTTTATTAGTATAGATAATGGAAATGTAATGTAAATTGTGTATTAAACTGCCCTACAAACCCACCCATAATCACCTCACAAACTCCAACCTCCAACAACCCACCCATCCCTGGAAAAATTTGCCTCTAGTAAAGTGGTCCTTGGTGTCAAAAAGGTTGCGGACCACTGGGCTACACTACTGGCTGGGCTGCTGAGACTGGCCACTGAGCAGAACTGACCATCACAAGTAGTAATAGCTCGCATATTTTCACGTTTTTTTGTTCTAGCTTTATGTAATTTTGTGCTAGTATTGTAACGAACAGTTAGTGCAGACTACAGCTGAAGATCTGAAGTGGACGCAAAAGGTGGTGAGTTGTTTATTAACGGATTTTTGTGATTTTGTGTTTGTATAATTAGTGTAGGTCAGGGGGCTTTTTGCATATCGGCTTATTTTACAATATTAATTTTGAAGTAAACTTAGTAAAGTAAAATTAGATTTTTGAAGGATTTGTTTTCCAACATGAATTACTGAGCAATGAATTCAGTGAGCGTTTTTGCGAGTTCACACAAACAGGACTTTGTGCTGTTTACGTCACCATACTCTTACAACATTGAGAATGCGCCTGAGAATGTCCAAATGGAATTGATTGAACTGCAGTCAGATTCTATTCTGATGGCAAAATACAACGAAGTTGGTGTGCCAGGCTTATATGCTTACCTGCCACCCTCATATGTGCAGATCCATAAGTTGGCATCAAGAGTACTGTCTATGTTCGGAAGCACTTACCTTTGTGAGCAATTGTTTTCGTTAATGAAAGCTACCAAAACCCCACATCGCTCAAGACATACTGTCGAGCACCTTTCATCCCTCATAAAAGTTGCAGCTGCACAAGATTTCAAGTTTGATATTGACAAACTGGTCACTAACAAGAGTTGCCAAGTGTCGGGACAAAAGAAATAAATCTCACACTGTAAAACTCCTAAATAAGCAATTAATATAATATAATGAATATAATATAATAATATAAAGACTTAGTTAAGAGGCTAAGGCTCTAATTGTATGCTGTTGTACGGAGATTGTATGGAAATAAATTACTTTTCTTTAAACTTTAAGTGTTACATTTTTTTTAATTTTTAGTATTGGAAAGAAAGCTACTGTAACTTTGTATAATAGTATAATAGTATTTGTTACAGTGCGGCCTGCTGACGCACGTATGGCAGTCGGAAGTGGCCCACCAATGGTAGTGACTTTGACATGCCTGCTTTAAAGGGTTTACATTATATTCTTCTTTTCACTCTTCATTTATCTTTAACAATGTAAGATGACAAGAATGCAATTTCTAATCACAGAACTGTTGTTGTTATATCTTGTCAGTTTGAGAGTGTCATTTTACGTTTTACTTCAGAGTGAGTGCTCATTGGTGTTCAGCTCTTGCACACTTTGAGGCCACTCCAGCAACTTAAAAGAAAAATAAAGCAGTCTGACTGAGTCACTGGGGATATAAAATTATGTGACTGGTAGTTACAGGAGTGTGCTGTGACTATCCTGCCTCTCCTTATGTAAAAGATATCTATGACTGAAAGTTGCTTGAAAAGTTGTGTAGTATAACTGGGGCGTTACACATTTTAGCAAGTAGTAATGAGGCAGTGTGCAAATTTGAATCTTCTAAATTACTACTTTGCAAATTACTTGAAACTGTGGTGTTTTGCAAGCAGCAAAATTTACACCATTAATGCAGAAAGTACAGATTTTTTGCTTTAATAATAATCCCCCACAAACCTCCCACCCCACCCCCCCATTTTCATCATACGTGTAACCTTTCTCACAAATGGGATTTTTTTTCTGGCACATGCACAACTGTATTAGTGAGGCCACACTATATCAACCAACCATAATCAATCATTTGTGCAGCAAATGAGCCACTGCATTCCTTTTTACCTCTGTCACTTCAATACCTGACCCTCTTCCAAAAACATAAAACTGGCTAACAGCAATACCAGAATGTATTTTCCATGTTAGATTTCCAAAAGACAAACCACCCACCACCCCCTTCATTTTCATCAGAATCCTTTAACTGAGACAGGGGTGCAAGGTGTTGCCAAAATCCTGAGAGAGCAATATAGAGAATTTCTTAAATTTTAGCATTAATTTTACAAAACTGTGTAAGAAACAAAACTTTGCTTTTCCACTTATGGTTCATCAGTATTATCAAATCTAGATATTAATCTGACAGTTTGAAAATACTGTACAAAAAATGAATTGCTATCTAAAGACATGTAGGCAGAAGAAGAGACCATAGTTTCCTACAGCCACACAAGAAAAAATATACTTTTTAAATCCTGGTTATCTAGAAACTTTGCAGGTATCATGGCACATGTAATAGAAAAATAATGCATCTTTAAATACCTGTGTTTACTGGAGTCACCACAGGATATTAGGCTGGTATTCCAGATATGAATTTGTGCTTAATCTGATCTGTGACTGAAAACTCCTTTGTGTTAGCACCTATGGCAAAATCTGTTTACACTGCTGATTTGCTGCGATTGACTTTGGTAACACTTACTTGTCCTGTTTATATTTTTATTTAATAGTGTTGCATATTTATTGATGTTTAGTGCTATTGTTTATTATTATTGTTTTGTGTTGATGTAGTGGTACAATGTGCTATTTCATAGCTGCATATTCAATGTACCTCTTAGACTAGCAATAAAAACTTTTTATGATATTTTAAGGTATAATGATGATAAATTAATCTGAATATTTCTCAGGCTTATATGTACAATTAAAAGGCCACTGGCTTTTGTTGTGAAAAAGTGCCATTATATTTTTATTTCTGGATTGCAACAGATGCACTGTTGAATATTACCTGTAGCCTGAAAATATTATTAAATTTTAATTTCAGTGATTGGTATAAAGTGTCTTTTTAATGGACTCCCTTTCTTTGTATGATAATTTTGTCCATAATAAAAGTTCTAGCAAACATGTAATAATAATTGTCACCTAAAACCTAGTTTCTCATTACTTTTGTAAAAGTTATTTTTCTTTTTTCAAAATATATATGTCATGGTATTGCTAGTGAAGTATATTTTACAGTTTCATTTTAATAATACTTACATTCTTATTCTTTAAAATAAGAGCTAATTGGTTTTGCTGTCTTAGAAATCATGTAATAATGGGCACTTTTTCACTCAGGCACCCTTGATGTGCTTTAACTCTGTGCTTGGCAACTGTCTATTTGGGAATTTTCTGCTGTGTCTCTGCCGTGACTTTGTCTTTTCTCATATTCTACTTTAGCTGTCAGTTATCTGAAAGGCAAAATGTTATCAGGTTGTCTTGATATACCCCATAGGAATTAAACATTCTCTGTGAGGTCTCCACTCATCCTTTTATAGTGTGAGCAGACTCAGTTCTTCAGCCTTTCCCTGTAATTAAGTCCATTCACTGCATTGGTCTGCTGTGTTGCTCATTGTGGTGATCACAGCAGAATTCCTAGTAAGGCCTCATAATATTGTAGAAGTCATGCTAAATTAAAGTATATAAATGGCAATGCCTCAATTTTGATCTTTTTTGTTAGATAAAATGTAATATTATTAAAAGATATTGCAATAGAAGACATCTAAGTAATCTTTACACAATTCAAATCTTGTCATGATCTGGCTTATGGTTTTACTTTTTAACTTGAAAATTATTAGAGTTTAATTTTAGTAATTTTGTAGGGTTTTTTGTTTTCATGTGCTTTTAACATTAAAAACAATACATGGTTTCCCATGGTGCAGTCTTGCCTTCCTAATGGCTGTCAAAATTTTTGGATAGTTTTGTTAATGGTTGCAATCACTGTGCTAGACGATTGGGAGAATGCGATGAATGACATCATTACCATGATGGTAAAAAAAAAAAATTATCATTGTGTACTTCTGGTTGTTCAGTTATTCAAAAAATAATAAATTAAGGGTTATTCTTTACTATCAATCAATATTTAGTATTTTGATTATGACCCTTTTTGTTTGCCCCCATATAAAGTTTTACATTTTGTGAGTTGGCTGTGGTTACAAGTGTTCTGTTTCAGCCTGGGTTCCTCTCCTGGCTAGGGCTCAAATTCCTGTTTTATGTCTTTTTTATTAATTTTTTATTCTTTTGTCTATGTTAATAATTTCACTTGTATTTATTTTCATTGTTCTGCATTTTTATTAGTTTGTGTATAATGTTATTTCTCTGTCCAGGGTTTGTTCCTGCCTTATGCCCTGTGCTGGCTGGGACAAGCTCCAGCACCTCCCACAAACCTGCTCAGGACTGAGTGGGTTTGAAATTGACTGACTGACTGCTATTTCTCTGTATCCATGCCCCTGTTACCATGTTTCATGTATTGTATTGGTGGTTTCCCAAGGCTGAGACACCTGTCCCTTTCATCAAGGAAAAACAAGCACT
This sequence comes from Polypterus senegalus, assembly GCF_016835505.1. NCBI lineage: Eukaryota > Metazoa > Chordata > Cladistia > Polypteriformes > Polypteridae > Polypterus > Polypterus senegalus. Next base: position 158,604,595 of record NC_053155.1, read on the forward strand.
CCCTTGCCTGTCATTTGAATGAATTGGCAGTTTTGCTGAGTTCTTGTGATTACTGTGCATTTTCTAGTATTATTTGATTTTTTGACACTTCTGCTGTGTTTTTAACTTCACTCCGAGAGAGGATGTTGTGAAAATGAACAGACTCGACACACGTAAAAAGGCTTGGGGCAACCACCAGTATAATGTTCCTGGCTGCAAATGTTTTTTTTTTTCATTCAGTACAGAGCTTTTGACAGTACAGAGTCCAAGATCGAACTGATAAGGGTTGGGAAAGATGATGGCTTTAAGTGATCAGACCGGATGTGATGTAGGGTAACCGGAAGTAATGTTCTTCTGACTTCAGCCTGTGTGCCGGAACCGGAAGTGACATTCTTCAGGGCGGTGGAACCGGAAGTGACGTTCTTGATTCAGATATGTTTCTGCGCAGCTGATCTGTAGAGATAACAGGAGAAGGTTTAGTGTACCCCGCCCTCCCCTGGCCTGGCGTGGAATTACCTTTACTTGTATTAATCAGCGCGTTACATTTTTGTTCAATCAAGAGCTCACGCAGGCTGAAATATGTTTATGCCTTAGTTTAGAAAACAATAACGTTAGTGTCTGTCATTTAAGAAGACGGTTAGCAAGGCTTCAGCTGTATAGGCATCGCAATCTAAGCAAGCCTAATGCCAAGAGCAAAGTTTTATTTTCTCGTGATAGCGATAAAATTATTCTGTTATCTCAAGAAAACAAATTTTTATTTTCTCAAAATCTCGAGAAAATGATTCTTTCATCTTGAGAAAAGAAAGTTAGTTTGTAATCTAAATGAGATGATTTTAAAAAATAACGATATTGCATGTCCTTTTTTGGCTTCCGTACATTATACACTTCACATCAATATTTTTGTCAATTACTATAACATGAAAAAAGTTTCTGTTTTAGTTATGTATTCAACATTTCTTGCCTTGCATTTCCTGTCATCCTACATTTACACAGATCGTTGTTGACACAGAATGCACTTGAAATGTAAGTATTCCAAATAAAGAAATGTTATGTACCCTATACAATTTCAGACACCTAACTCCCAGATAAAGAGACTTCAGTGTCTAACTTGACTTTAACTGCCTCGGTGGGCAATGAGTGAGCAGGCTGCCTGCTGCAGTTGCTGATTGACACATTTGGAAAACAAAGATGCTGATGAAGAGGTGTGAAGGAATTTAAGGTCAACCGGCATTACGACTTTTTTCATAGGCTTCAGGGATTCTAGTGTTAATCGGATAATTAACAATTTTAGTTGAAATGAACTGAATTGATTGAAATTTAATGAACATTTGATTCACAGTTCTTTCAAGCGCATCAATATTTTTGTGTAAAGCAGAGATATCTCTGATTATTTTGTCTTACAAAACTTCTTTAATAAACACTTGCCAAGGCATATTAAATTATCCCAGTTAGTTTATTGAATGTTTTTTTTGTAACAAAAACAATTGAATAAACAGCAAAACACTAATCAGTCAGCATATTTTGTAAAAAAAAATAGCACGTTATTGACTTCCTGACTTTTTATTCTACCAATGGCTTAGGCAAACCACTTTATTTACTGTATATTGGTCATTCAAAGGATGATCTCTGTCTCTGTCTCTGTCTCTCTCTCTCTCTCTCTCTCTATATATATATATATATATATATATATATATATATATACAACAACAACATTTATTTATATAGCACATTTTCATACAAACAGTAGCTCAAAGTGCTTTACATATTAAAGAATAGAAAAATGAAAGACATAATTATAAAACAAAATAAATCAACATTAACATCGAATAAGAGTAAGGTTCAATGGCCAGGGGACAGAAAAACAAAAACTCCAGACGGCTGGAGAAAAATAAAATCTGTAGGGATTCCAGACCATGATACCGCCCAGTCCCTCTGGGCATTCTACCTAACATAAATGAAACAGTCCTCTTTGGATTTAGGATTCTCACGGAAGGGCTTGATGATGATGATGGTCACGTAGACTTCTTCCTTTTAATCCGTCCATCATTGTTGGAGCATCATGAAGCTTTGAGTAGGTGGAGGTGGCGCAGGCCACCACCACAAAGAAACCGGAAAAGAAACAGAAAAGAGAGTAGGGGTCAGTACCGATTTTAGAGCCACCATGAATAGTTATTATGATGAATTGAACATACAGAGTATCAGGATTAAGTTAAATTACGATTAAAATGAAGTTATAAAAGGCCATGTTAAAGTAATGTGTTTTCAGCAGTGTTTTAAAGTGCTCTACTGTATCAGCCTGGCGAATTCCTATTGGCAGGCTATTCCAGATTTTAGGTGCATAACAGCAGAAGGCCGCCTCACCACTTCTTTTAAGTTTTGTTCTTGGAATTCTAAGGAGACACTCATTTGAGGATCTGAGGTTACGATTTGGAATATAAGGTGTCAGACATTCCGATATATAAGATGGGGCGAGATTATTTAAGGCTTTATAAACCATAAGCAGAATTTTAAAGTCAATTCTGAATGACACAGGTAACCAGTGTAGTGACGCTAAGACTGGTGTGATGTGTTCTGATTTTCTTTTCCTAGTTAGGATTCTAGCAGCTGCATTCTGCACTAGTTGCAAACGATTTATATCTTTTTTGGGTAGTCCAGAGAGGAGTGCATTACAGTAATCTAGTCGACTGAAAACAAACGCGTGAACTAATTTCTCAGCATCTTTCAGTGATATAAGAGGTCTAACTTTACTTATGTTTCTTAAGTGAAAAATGCTGTCCTAATGATCTGATTAATATGTGATTTAAAATTCAGATTACAGTCAACAATCACCCCTAAGCTTTTTACCTCCGTCTTGACTTTTAATCCTAATGTATCCAGTTTATTTCTAATAGCCTCATTGTATCCATTATTGCTGATCACTAAAATTTCAGTTTTCTCTTTATTTAACTTGAGAAAATTACTATTCATCCATTCTGAGATACTAGTCAGACATTCTGTTAGTGAATCAATAGAATCAGGGTCATCAGGTGCTATTGATAAGTACAGCTGTGTGTCATCAGCATAGCTGTGGTAGCTCACGTTGTGCCCTGAGATAATCTGACCTAACGGAAGCATGTAGATTGAGAATAACAGCGGACCCAGGATAGAGCCTTGTGGAACACCATATTGGATATCATGTGTCTTGAGTTGTAATTCCCACAACTAACAAAATATTTTCTCCCTGTCAGGTAGGATTCAAACCAATTTAAGACACTGCCAGAGAGGCCCACCCATTGACTAAGGCGATTTCTAAGAATGTTGTGATCAATGGTGTCAAATGCAGCACTCAGATCTAAGAGGATGAGAACAGATAAATGGCCTCTGTCTGCATTTACCCATAAGTCATTTACTACTTTAACGAGTGCAGTTTCTGTGCTGTGATTTGTTCTAAAACCCGACTGAAATTTATCAAGAATAGCATGTTTATTTAGGTGGTCATTTAACTGCATAATGACTGCCTTCTCCAGAACTTTACTTAAGAAAGGCAGGTTAGAGATGGGTCTAAAATTTTCAAGAGCTGAGGGGTCGAGATTATGTTTCTTAAGTAGGGGTTTAACTACAGCAGTCTTAAGACAGTCTGGGAAGACCCCAGTATCTAGTGACGAATTTACTATGTCAGAACATTATCAATTAGCACGCCTGATACTTCTTTGAAAAACCTTGTTGGTATCGGGTCAAGGACGCAGGTGGAGGGTTTTAATTGAGAGATTATTTTTTTAAATCAGGTAAATCTATCCTAGTGAAAGAGTTTAATTTGTTTATAACAGGATGTTGGGGTTTAGGGGATCCTTAGTGTTGGGGAGATATACTATGTTATTTCTAATATCATTAATTTTTTGATTGAAAAATACAGCGACAGCCTCACAGGTTTCACTGGAAGCACTTAGGAGGCATTCCTTTGAGCTACCTGGGTTTAGTAGGCGATCAATTGTTGAACATAAGACTCATATAATATAATATATATATATATATATATTTATTTATTTTTATTTTATTTTTTTATTTATTTATTTTTTCAGATACAGAAAGTAAACATCCACAACAAACCAGTGTCAGGAAACTTTACTTTTAAAAATAACTTGATTACATTACTCATTATTTATAAAAAAAAAATGAGCTAAGAATATCGTTACTCATTATAAAATATAATGCAATTCAAACACTCTGTTACTTTTGTACTACCTTTCCTTCTAATAGAGATATGAAACCCACACATGTACTCAAAATAAATCTATTTCCTTGAACAAAGAGAAAGAGAGTATTCATTACTGTGATAGAAATCAACATCTTAATTAAAGAAAGAAGCTTATCCTCTAACAAGACAAGTCTGATAAACCCTTTTTTGAGTCTGCAATCAGGCAGGAGAAAAGCTGTTCATTGGGTTTATTATTACTTCTTGGCAAAATGCCTTGGAGGAAGCATCCTTCACATTTTATAAGCAACTAAATTTGCATAACAACGTCAGTCAATGCATATATTTACTCTGGTTGGTTTGTTGGTTTACACACAAATGATCTATATAAACCTGAATATGCTCTTAACAATGTGATTACAATCTCAAGATGCAAATCAATACTTTATAACACTCTTATGTTAAAAAATGGTTGTATTTGGTTTAAAGTATAAGACAAGTCTAGTTTTTTTTATTATTCATAAATAAATCTTCAGTTTAGAACACAAATTCTTGTCAAAAATTCATATACAGTATGCCATGATTGTGAACAAACGACTTTGACATGAAAAATACTGAAATTATCTGTCAAAAATGTTATCAGGTCCTGGTGATTTGTAACATTCCAGCCTTTTTAGATACTTAGTAATAATAATAATTATTATTATTATTTACATTTATATAGCAAAATGCTTTATATAAAGAGTGGCGGACCACTTTAACCACCAGCAGCCTTTTTTGCACCAGTACGCTCACCACACATTAGCTATTAATTGGTTAAGGGATGAGTGAGAGAAATAATTGGAGTCAGGGGATGATTAGAGGGTCAGAATGAGAAGGCCATGAAGAGTAATTTAGCCTGAACATTGAGATACACCCTGCTCTTTACGAAGGATGCTCTGGGATCTTTTATGACCACTGAGAGTCATGACCTCAATTTTATATTTCATCTGAAGGACTGCACACTTTTTATAGCATAATATCCCCATTCATGCACTGGGACATTGGGATCCACACAGAGACTATAGATTAAATGCCCCTTGTTGTCCAGTCCATCACCTCAACCAGCAGCAACCCAAGTTTTTTCATAGATGGTCTCCCAACCAAATACGGGCCAGGCCTGAACATGCTTAGTTTTAGGTGGATGACCTGTACTGAAGTAACATTTCTGTCTCTCCCTTCAGCTTCAAAATCATCTCATTAATAGTCCCTCTAATAACATACTGTAGTATGAAGGTACAGAGACGTTGTCAGAAGACACTAGTTGCTGGTGGTGAATTATTAATTCAAATATGTTCTCTGAATATGTATGTTCCTTGAATATGTTGCATTATATCACATTGATTGAAATCTCAATGAGTGATGTCCATTATCATGAAAGTTATTGCAGGGTAAATGCTCTGTATTATTCTCCCACCTTTTTCAAATTCTTATGTATTCATCATTATCCACCAATCATTTACCTATTTATACTGAATAAAGCTTACTGATTAGGTATTAGAGGATCATGTAACTTTATTTTTTTTAAAATGTCTCTTCAGGCACTGAATTTGAAGAACAATATAGAAACATGTTTTCCTTTATAGTTGAATAAGAACTTATCACACTGGCATGCGCTGGGAAACAATATGGTAATAACAGCTTTTTCATAAATGCCTTCCTACCTGTATATTTGACAAATTTAGCTTAGCACATATGAAATTTGAAAATAAATTTAGAGATATGAAGATTTTGTAAACTTCTCACAAATATTGACTACTGTAAGTCTGCTACTAAACCAACATGCTATATGCTGTCATTCACCATGTCACCCAAGATAATTTCATATTATAAATGCAAAGAACATTTTTTGAAGATTTTTTTATTGTCAGGTTCAAATAAAATATTGTTTTGAACAAAATGATGAGAGGTCTTCAATTAATGGGAAATAAAAATAATATGTGAGTTAAAAAGAAAAAGGTAACAAAATCTTGGCAGGACCACAAACAAGCCAAGACATATAGCAACAGATTAAATTGAATGAATTATCTGAATAAAATCATACCTTTATGAGATGCACAGTATTGCATTTACATGCTTTTTCATGTATGTCAAAAAGCTACTGTCAAACTGCAAATGATTTGTTTTCTCCTGTGCTGAGACCTCTGTGTTTAAATTAATACACCAAATCATACTAGACCAAAAGAAAGATATTGTAAATTAAAATTGATGTAGAATTTAATGTAGTTAAGTGTTAACTTCATTAAGTGTTTTATTTTTTGAGGTTAGACTTTTATCTAAATTGACTTAATAATCACAATTGCTGAATGCTACATTTCCTTGTTAAAACTGATTTATATACAGTAGTTAAAACAATTCAGTTGAGTTTGGTTCAGTTTCAGTTTCTCACAGGTATTCAATGGTTGTGATTACCCTGGCAACGTTGGAGTTCCAAGTCCCATGTCTTGCCAATAGGGCATACTGTGAACTGAATACAAAAAGCTAAAGATGTGTTTAATGCATCTCTTATTTTGGTTTAAATGAATGGTTTTAGCTAATGCTAGACTTTGTGGGGATGATTCGGTCATGATCCTTTATCTCCACATGAATATTTACTTTATAGAACTTGTCCCTAACTGCAATACTGCAGTACTAAATTTAAGTTATTGACAAGCATGAATACACAAAGTGAAACTGTTTTGATCATGCTGTAGGTAAAGACAACTTTCAAACCACTGGCCAACCTTATATGTTGAGTAGTTGTAGTTTGTCTATCTATCTCATAATAAACATCAACATATGTTTAATAGTGATAAATTTCAAAGAAAGGATAGTATGTTAAAACTGTGCACATCGTTTCCTTCACTCTGTTCATTCCCATCCTTACCATTTCAGGTTATAAAGTTATTTCCCTGGGTGTTTTGTTTTGGCCTTTAGAAGGCCCAGTAAGTGTACTCTATGAATTATGTTGCTGTGTGTTTTCTGCTGAGAATTTAAGTCTTTAAAATACAATACTTAACAGGTTATATATGAATGCAATCTGACCTGCAATCTGTTGGAGGAAAAGTATGCAAGATAAGCCCTGGAAAATGTGATGATAAACTTTTATTTACATACATTATTTGTATTTATTTGAATTATTCTGACATTTTAAGATGATTTTCTTATGGGCTGACTGTATCACTTTTGGTCCATTTTCTTTTTTATCCATGTGCTGAATATTGAATCTTTGCACAACAGAATATTGAGACAAATCTCTGCAGTTTCAGAAGCACCTGTTACTTATAAGAGGTCTTAGTTGTGCTGATTCACTGTTCCTGCCATTTCTTCCACTTCCAGTTCCTCAGGGACAGCATGATTTGGATTCCTTTGCCCATTATTTATTCTTTTCTCTCTCTCTTATTTGTTCACTTTTGCTGCCTCTTATATTTTTTACATTATTCTTAATAGTACTTCTGAGTCCAGTTGAAACTTTAGTCAAAACCACTGTTGTGATTGGTAGGTTGAGTGTTTACCTGGTTGTAATTCATATTCTTTCCAATCTCACCCTCCAATCTCACAGCAGCTGCATGCAGTTTTAATATCATTGCAATAACACAGCTGTGTTTTAAATTATTTTTTATTTTGAGGTGACATTTTTATGTATTTATGCTGTTGTAGACAATTGCGTTCCCATTTTATACCTTTCCTGTGCTGACTTATGAACATTTTTGGCTGATCAATGACTATTAAGAAGAGCAGGAGTAAATTATAAGGTCTTTCTTTCACTCTACAGTATGCTTTAATAAATCTCTACAACCAAGAACATCCAAAAATTAGAATGGGCCTCCTAACTGTCTCTTGTTTCATTTGTCATGTTGATCGGCTAATGAAGGGGTAGAGAATTGTGCAATGATGTGTAATGTGGCAAGAAGGAAATATTTTAGTGAGCAAGTCTGGGTAAGACGTGGGAGCTGGAGAGTTCGTATGTGTATGCATAATTAACATCCCAAAAGGTATGGGGGTTTGGGTGACAGGATACACAAAACAATCATGAAAATAACAAAAAACTAAGCCTCATTGGATCTGTCTAAGTATTCAACCATAAAATGAAAATATGAGTGCTTTGGCATGTCACAGACACTCCTCCTTTTTTCAACCTTCTTTCACCTGTTCAACACTTGTCCACCTTTCTCCTAACTCCACTTTCACCATACTGGTGGCTGAAAGAAATGCTTATGGCCCAGTCAGGAACTACATTTGGGGCAGTCTGTTAAGCCAGTTCTGGTATCGAGAATGACACTTGGCACTCCTTGGGCTGTTCCTGAATGTGTAACCTCTTCATATCATTGAAAGAACAAAACTACTGTACCTTTGGTTGACCATCCATTCAGAGGAGGAGCAGGGCCCTAAGTGTAATGTGTTAGGTTTCCCTACTGTAGATTAGTTTATATGGGTGTGCTAGGAGTACATTTCTTCAGGGCTCCATTCATAGGCCATAAATCATTAAATTTGTCAACAAGGTAAGTTATGACCCATTTTCTGTCCAGCTCTATAGAACAATAAAATATCTACTGGAAGACTTTCATGTGAATAATGATTACAGTTCCCCATTTGGATACAGCAGCAACTGCACCACTAGACCTCTACTAATTACTCAAAAGTGTGTATACTGAAGAAGTTTCCCAGGTGGGAGAGCCTTCTATTCCAGGTGGTAGTACTAAATAATCATTCAAATGTCCATGTACAACCTCTAATATAAATGGCTTGTGACTGATGAACTTAGCAGAGGTATCAATACTAGGCCATACTCCACTGAGCCTATAAGCCTAAAGGTGAATCAAATTCTCAAGGGCAGAAAGATTTAGGGGAGTGGATACACCAAATACAGCAATAAGCAAGTAGTATAGTTAGTACTGGTGTATGCTTTTGGAAGTGGATCATCAGACAAATCACCTCACTTGAGAGACTGGAATAAGTGCTGTGTTTTATTTATTTGGTTTTGTGTTTTATTTTATGCTCATATGTTTGTAATAAAGATTTTAACTATGTATACTATAACACCTTTATTTTATAGTTTAGATATGCTCATTTTTTCATTTTGGGACAAATTCTTGACACTATTAATATAAAACATACATAATTTGTAAATGTATGCTAGTATACCTTTGAAAACCAAATTAATTTTAAAGTACTTTATTTGCGTACTGTCCAGAGGCCAGAGCAATTATTATGGATCTGTTCCACTCTGACAAGAAGAAAAGCATCAAGAGATGGTAAAGTGATGGATGGTGTGTTATATCAAACATCCACAGAAAATGAGAGTATGCAAATTGCAGTCCCCCAACCTATTTTAACTTATTGGGATGCATAATATGGCAGGTGTATTTCATCAGCACAGCATAAACTTTGCTAATTTGTAATGATAATACAAACTTGTGTTTAGTGGTAAATATACTGTAAGTTAATATTTTTTGCAAATAACATTTTTCATTATTGTTTTAATAAGAGTCCATGTTTCTCTTCCTCTTGCAAACTAACAAATGTCCTGAACACTGATTGGCTTAACAAGATAGGGTTTACAATAATAACTCAGGCAATGAAGAAAATGTCATCTGTGTTTATTTATCAGGGTGAAATATAAAATGTATTTTCTCTTTGGTAAAATTTTTCTAAATTCTATATTTACAAAGTATTTTTGTAATAAGTTTAAACCAGAAGAAATGAGAAATTAATGTAATAATACAAATACATGCTGGTAATATTCTTTTTTAATTATAGTGATCTTTATAGTTATTGCCTGTCAAGTGCTGCAGATTTAAGGTGTAGTTTCAGGTCTTCTACACCTGCTGAGAATGCAGTATTTCAGCATGCTCAAGAAATCAATAAAGCTGTCTCCATGTTTAATAAAATCATTTTTGAGCTTCTTGCATGGCTGCCTAACAGATCCAGAGGAGCTCTGACAATTAAGCAAAATTTCATTGGTGATTCTAGCACTTATTTTTTTTTTAAACATATATTATTTTACTTCCTATATGACAAACACGTATGTTGCTGTTTTCAGTTAACTATAAAATACATGTTCTTGTAATTGCAGACATTCTGAAGTAGTTAATTAACATTGTAAGTGGCAGATGTATAATGGTACTAGCGTTTCTTGGTTGACAATATAAAGTTGTCCATGAGTCAATTTAAGGAAATGATTGTAAAGATCTTACTAGAATATAATGTGTAGCATCATATTAAATCATATTAGTACATATAATAAGAATACATAATTACATTTTGACTGTTGAGTGTGGAACGGGACCCAGACACAGACAGACAGACATCGTTGTTTCATCACACACACACATTTCTTTACACCAACTATATACAATATTTACAATGTTCAAAAGTACACGTCCCAGTGCCTCCAGCACCGATCCCCCAAAGTCCAGGCCTCACAGTCACCAAATGCCTTTCCTTCTGGCCACCTCCAGTCCTCTCTCCAGCTCCGTCCTCTTCCACCCAACTTCCGCTCTCGACTGTTGGGAGGCGGCCCCTTTTATCATACCCCGGATGGGCTCCAGCTGCTTCCCGGCATTCCTCCGCGGACATGCCCCAGTGTGGCGGAAGTGCCGGCTGCGCACCCAGAAGCCCTCCGGGTGTCCCCTGTCTTCTTCCCCCCAGCACTTCCTGTTGTGGCGGAAGTGCTGGGCTCCAGGGTTCTTCAGGCACCGGGGCGCTGCCTGGCGGTGGCCACGGGCCCCTACAGGGTTGGGCTTCCAAGGCCCCTACCCGAGGCCACCAACAAAACCAGGGCGGTCGCCCCCTCATGGTCGGGAGGAGGCACCAGCCCTCCTCCGGTCCCCTCGGGCATCCTGGTTGGGCTCCACCCCCAGCCGCCTGTAACAGTGCCCCACTGCCAGCGAAGACCCGTCCGTCGCCAGTGGAGAGACCTCCCACAGAGCAACCCATTCCAGGAGGGCAGGTTCCCAACGGGGCAGGTCCAACGGCTCGTCGGGGCTTCGGACCTGTGAAGAAACAAAAGGCAGGGCCAGAAGCGCTGCCTGGACACTCGTACTGCACGTTCCTTCGATCTCTATGCCTGCAGCGCTCCCGCCCCCCAATCGCTAGCCCTCAACTTGCCTGTTCGGTGCCTTCGCCGTGGGTTCCATGCCCGTCCGTTCTTCATTGAAGGGACTGCTCTCGCAGGCGGCTCCTCCACCTGCCCAGGATCCACCCTCTGCCTCAGCAGAGGACGGCCCTTCACCGGATGTGCGCACCCAGCGACATGTCCGTTCCTGTTGGAGGAACCGGCATACACCCCTCGGCTCCTCCTTCCTCTCTTGGACGCCCTGACGGTCTGGGTCTGAGCACAATGAAAGCTCAAATCCAGCCCCGTCTGCGTCCATGCAGACCGACGGGAGACAGCCGCAGGCTTGGAGCGCAGGGCGCTAGGGCCCATGGCACTCATCAGCCCTTGTCCTGTCAGCCCCTGAGAATCTTGCTGTCCTCGCTCTGCGGGCGGCCTGCACCGCTGCGTCCGCTGTTGGAGAATCGCGTACTTGTTGCCGGTCATTGCTATCACGGCCATTTTCGGCGACTTCTCCCCTATGCCATACGGGGAGGGCAACACTCACCTTCCCCGCCGTACTCCTCCAGCCAAAGGCTCCAGTGCCGCGCCGTTCCTCCGCAGCCTGCGGCGTCCCAGATGACACGATCGCCATCCCCCTTAGCTTCTCCAGCTCTACGGAGAGAGCACGTAGCACCTGTAATAAAGGCGACTCTGCATGCCAAAGGGACTCCTCCGGCTTGCGCAGAGCCACCGGCAAGAACAGGGAGACAGACATCGGTGGGCTCACCTGTCCGTCAGCCGCACACGTCGTCTACCTCCTGTGGGCCACTCCCTCTGGCCCAATGGGGTCTCTCTCAGGCAAGAGACTAACATTCCTTGGTCCTGCCTCTATCCAGTCATTGGCAGGCACACAAGACACACCGGCCAATCCCGTGCCTGTCAGCAGGTGGGACTTCCTGCCCATGGCCATCTTGTCTTCCCTTCTCCAGTTGCGGTGGCGTGCCTCCTGGCAGCCTCGCAGCTGCTTCGATCTTTTGAGCTGCAGTAGCTCAGATTTCGCAGCCTCCTCTGCTTCCGTCCTTGCGCTGTTGACAGCCTGTGGACCGGTGTGCTCCCGCCACGGACAACGATCCGGATCGTCCCTGCCTGTGGAAAACAACGTAAGTTTACCGCGGTGCAGCGCACATACCTCCCGGATCCCGTCACTCCGAGGCCCCTGCCTCGGTGTGGCCTTCTGCGTTGCAACGCCGACCTGGCCGTCCTTCCCGACAGCGCAACTCTCAGGGCACGCTGCACTCTGGCAACGCCCGTTCTCCTTCCTCCACACCCGGGGAACATGGCCATTCTGCGGACCTGCGGCGGTCCATGGGGAGAACTGCTCCCGCAGGTTGTGCACGCGCCGCTCCCACAGTGAGTGTGTGGGGTCCGCTGCTGCGCCGGGCCATCCACAGACTGATTTCTTACTGCAGGTCTCCGTCTTGTATCAGACGGAGCATCCTGCCAGCTACGCCACTGTAGAACGGGACCCAGACACGGACAGACAGACATCGTTGTTTCACCACACACACGTCTATTTACACCAACTATATACAATATTTACAGTGTTCAAAAGTGTACGATATACAATATACAGCACTGACCCCCCAAAGTCCAGGCCTCACAGTCACCAAATGCCTTTCCTTCTGGCCGCCTCCAGTCCTCTCTCCAGCTCCGTCCTCTTCCACCCGATTTCCACTCTTGACTGTTGGGAGGCGCCCCCTTATATCACAACCCGGATGGGCTCCAGCTGCTTCCCGGCATTCTTCCGCGGACACGCCCCAGTGTGGCAGAAATGCCAGCTGCACACCCGGAAGCCCTTCCACCACACGAGGAAGTGCTGGGCTCCAGGGTTCTTCAGGCACCGGGGCGCCGCCTGTCGGTGGCCATGGGCCCCTACAGGGTTGGGCTTCCAAGCCCCCTACCCGAGGCCACCAACAAAACCAGGGCGGTCGCCCCCTCATGGTCAGGAGGAGGCACCAGCCCTCCTCCGGTCCCCTCGGGCGTCCCGACTGGGCTTCACTCCCAGCCGCCTGTGACATGAGTCACACAATCATGTTGTGTCAATTAATGACTCAGTATTTGAAAGTGCTGCTCCATATTTGATGAGCCATGCCAACACAACATAACACTTTTTTAATTTAACTGGAATTGCATTGTTAATGATGCAAGGAAATTATGGTATGTGGTGGTCAAAACTCTTCCTTTTAAGAAAAACAAAATACTAAACCGCTTGTTATAGACAACTGTTTTAAAATATCATTTCCTGTGTTGCTGATAGTACAGATTCAGTAGTGGCAGAGGAAATTTTACACTTCCTGAACTGGTGATCATACATCTTATTTCCTTTGACAAGTGGTACAGAGCAGTTATTATAAGACCATGTAAGTGTGTCATCTGATTCTGCCCACTAGACCTTGGATTATTATCCTTGACTATAAATCTTTAAGGTGACACCTGGACTCTGCCAAAACCAAAATGAGAAATATGACATTGCCATAAAAACATCATAAAGCCTGAATAACATAATATAAACATTTACTTAATATTATAACAGGATTGTGCCTCACCCCTCTGCAGGTCATTCATGTCAGTGACTTGAATTCACTCTTGCTCTGTTAGAAGATCTCCTTGACAGGGTGTGTAGCAAATCTCTATAGTATGCACAGAACTTTCTTAAGACGGTTTTCATGTATACTCTATTGCAGCGTGTCAGTGTGTGCACATTGGTTTCAATAAATATTTGTTTTACTTTCATACCCATTAACAATGTAGTTAAGGTAGTGAGTGATCATTTGTATTTTACTTGAAATTATTTGGTTTTCACTGGGACATTTATAGAGTTCATTTTTATCAAATGTACAAGAAGTTAAAATTTACCAGTTTGCAATTTTTTTTTTTTTAACTCTTTTTTGGGCAGTATCAAAATCATTAGTGCTTGATTCATTCACATTATTTTTCCTATGCTGTCAGTTATGTGGATCAAAAAAGAGCAAACTAATTTGTTGACTTGTTTTTGTGGAGAATTTGTCAACCCAATCAAATTAGAGCTTATATTGACAAAACCAATATTTCAACCAAATGCATAAGGTCATCTCCAACATATACATTAGAATTGTGGGGAAGATAAGTCAGTTATGATAAATGTTAACTTGGTAATTATTTATGGGTAATATAACAATGATCCTTAGTTCTAATCATGGACTGTGGTAGGTTTATTGCAATAAAAACTGTGGAGTTGCCTTAATAAAATTGCCTGGTAGATTATTTGTAATAACACTTCAAACTGACCTGTTGATTTCAAAGTACTTGATGTCCAAATGACAGTAAACCTCAGTTTATCAATCCATGTTGACTATATTCTCTACTCTTTAGTCTTTTTGGCAGACAAGGATGTGATAAGTTAGCATGTTTTCCCATGTGAATGTCAATGTGTCCTCTGGTCTGAGCCTTAGGCCATATCTGGCCTTCCTTGTGCCTGATGTTGCCAGGATAGATATCAGCTTCCTCTAATGTTAATATTGTTTTAAGAGTATTTGGTACATGAATGATTTGTAGCTGGATTTGGGGGTGTGAATATTTGGGAAAACCATTTAAGCACAAAAGAAATATTCAGAATAATACTTAACCTGACTGACTTTGAATTTAGCTCATATCACAACATTCAGTAGGTGTACACAGTAGTACTTAGGTAGTGTATCAGCTGTTAACACAAAGACTTTCACTCTGTTTTTCTGGTGAGTTAAATTAAATTGAGCTTTAAAAAAAAAACTAGCAGCCATTCTTAACTGGCCATTCTTTCCTTTGAGATGCTTCAGCCTAGCTTACTTACTATATTTGTCATGGGAGAGTTAAAAGTCTTTTGTGATCAGAAAAATAATATACCGTATCATAAACTGAAAGTTAATGAAAACAGCTTAACTACGTTATGTGTAATGCAGGCATGCTGTGTAAGGTTTTCAAATTGTTTAATTCCCAGGAGAAATCCTTCAAGCATTCCTTATTTATTCATGGTTCACAGTATGTGTGGTGTTCTCTCAGTAAGACAACCACAGTGATTTTTTAAATGTAATTTAATTTGGTTTATACCTGCTTGAAATGTGCTATGTCAGCATATCAGTTTAATTCTTAGATGCATGAATATTACTATGTCAGAACATTACTGAAATATGCAAACCTGTATAAACATTACGCTAAAGTTTAAATGAAATTATTTTGTTTGACTCAACCCTATGTAATACAATTGAAAAATACTCTCTAGTGGCATTAACACTTCTAAAGAGTAGTTTGGCTCCCTAGTATGATTAAAACAAATAATCAAAGCATTTAAGTTTTTAATAGTTTTTTCACTCTTTAATATAATTAGCATTTCTGACCCAATAATATTTTTCACAGTATCAGATTTTGCAGGTTCTTCCATGATTGTAGGTTCCTTTCACCATTCAAAGATATGTTCTCAACTTGAACATTTAGAAATTAGCACAGTGTGAGCTAAGGTATTACTGTGTTTATTTGGAGTTTGCAGTTGTCAAACATTACCAATGAGTATATGCCTTACTCTTGTTTGCTGCCAGAGTAGATTTCCATGCTCATTGACCCTGAACTGGACAAATGAGTAATGAAAATGAATGGCTGGGTTACTGTGATAAAGGAAATGAATGATGCCAGGTGTAGTTTCAAGGGCTGTAGTGATGTTATGCTATGGATGAGCTTACTTAGATTGTAAGATATATTCATTTTGCTACTGTTAGATGATTTATTATTCATCATGTGTTATTGTCATTAAATACTTTTTTTTTTTATGAAACCATCCATCCAGCAGCTGTGAGTGAGGATATACAATTGAGAGTAGCAAAACCTGATGCCACAGAGATAAAGGGTATTATCAGAAAAGGACTTGAACAGAAAATATCACTATATGCAGATGATACGGCACTGTATAACTGAACAACACAATTCTACCAGCAGTCCTAAAAGAATTAGTAGATTTTCAAAAGATATATAAGATTGATTCAAAATCAATTTGAATAAAAGTGTGCTTTATCCAGTAATTCTTTAGCACACAATACCAGACTGGACACATTCCCATTTATTTTAGCAGATCATTTAAAATATCTAGGGGTAAATATCACAAGCAAACATAAAGCTCTTTTTCAATAAAATTTTGCTGTCTGCATGGAAAAAATTAAACAAGATGTGACTAAATGGTCTACCCTCCATCTTACATTAACAGAGAGAATCAACATTGTTAAGATGAAAATCCTTCCTATTTCAAAGCATCCACATATACATTGTGATGCGTGAATCACTATTTTGCACCCCAAAACATGAGGCTGAGTCTCAGTATTTTATCAAAACCAGCTTTATTCAACTTGAAACAGGAACAGCAGGGTTATTTATTGCAGCGGGAGCTACCACTTCCCTATGCACAGACACAGCAAACGGGCATAGTCATTGCCAGGTCTGTGGCCAAGTTATATTGTTCTCTGCATTTATAATGTCCCTTGCATCACCCATTGACAACAAGCTCGCACAGCGCAATCTTGATCGGCTTGTAGTTGTTTCTGTGGCGGTATGCTGTTGCGAACCTGTGGTTGCCTCAGCAACAGACAAGCTGTCCTCCACAGACACAGCAGATGCGCTTCATCATGTCCTTCCATTTAGGGGGGTCCTAAAAGAGTTCAGAAACCTCACAACATTAACAAATATTTTTTTAAGAAATTAGACTCAATCATAACTTCATTTATTTGGAATTTGAAATATCCACGCATTCCAAAGGACAACTCTATAATGACCTAAATCAGAAGGGGGCATGGCATGGCACTACCTAACTTTCAGTTTTATTACTGGATGGCAAATATGCAAGCTATAAAGACCTGGGGCCTTGTATAATTCATACTAAAACATGGCGTACAGACATAAGTGGAAATATGCATATGCACAAAAAAAATCCAGATGCTTAAAGCCAAGTTCCAACAAGTGTTAAATTTAACCCATGTGCATGCACCTACAGCCCCACCCCGACTTCTCCCAGAATTTTGCATATTTTGATATGCTAATCAATATAAATATCACCTTCCATTCAGCTTTAGGTTAAAAAATATTGGAAAAGGCACGTGAAAAAAGAATAATTTCACCGGAAGTGGAGGCAAGGAAAAAGTATTGTTTGTCAGCTTACCCAGAGGAATAAGCAACAAAAGTGTGGTGGAGACACTCGAAAGTTCAAGTTCAGAAAGTCCCACAGTGCCCTAAAGAAAAAAGAAGTGGTCACATATCACAGTAAAGGTGATTCACAGCCCACTTTCTGTTTACTGTATTCTCTTTCAGACAATATTACAAAAGCTGACCCTTGTGTCATGCTCAGGCAATGATGGCACTGCTATACCGAGCATGTCTTCAGGTGCTGTCTACACGCACCTCTCCTTTGGAAACTGCTGGGAGGCCATCTACTGTGTGCTGACAGACGCTGTTCTGGAGTCACAAAATGCAATAGTGGATGCTGTAAGAGATGTGGCCAATGAACTAAGAAATATAAGGGCAGTACTATGTGATATTGACCACAAATTAAAAGAAGTGCTTAAAAATAAATGCTGCATATGATTACCTATTTTTATATTCTGCTAATTACATTCAAATGAAGTTGCAATGCTGTGCAGCTTGGCTGATCATATGGTGGGTCTTGGTCAGATTCATCATAGTGCATCTCTTCTGGTACATGCTTGCACACTGCAACATACTTTTGTGGTCTATAGAGCAGCACAATCAATAAAGTGGAAATGTTTTCTATTTATATAAGCAAATTTATTCTCTGAAGGTACCTTTATAGTGTAGTGACAGCACCGAGCATCACAACTGATCAATTCTCTACTCTTTACTTTGAGGTGACTTGCTATCTTTAAAAGAACTGCTTGCCTTTTGCCGCACTAATTGGAAAAAGCATCTGCAACTGTGCAGAGCTTAGCCATCTTTATAGGTTCTCCAGCTATATATGATGTAATGCCAGCTCATTCTTTTGGTGATTCATCCCTGGCTGATTAATTATGTAACTTGTCCAGCGCTGTTGCAATAGCAGTGTGCGTGCAGCTGACCGCTCCGACTACATTTGGAAAACTGGACATTGCTGCAAATTGGGCTTTATGCTTTCCAGTTCAATCACAGTTTAAGGAAATTTTATCTATCTGGATGTTAAGCAGATAATACCATCCAATACAGCTGGCATAATGCAATTCAGCGATGTTTGTGAAATACACGATCATCAGTAAGTTCACATTGAAAAGCTCCTGTGGCTAAAAACCTGAGAGTGGGCAGAATTTGCAAAGGAGGAGGTACATCACAATTCCTCAAAGTCTGCCTTTGTAAAGCTGGTTCCAGTTCAGCACACAGCTGCACGAGGATATCTTATGGAAATCAAAATCGACATAGAAGTGAGTCATCATCATCTGTAAATATGCACTTTCTTCTAATTCTTCCATTTGCGATGTCTTGTAACAACGCTAAAGCAGCCATGGTAGTTGGAATAGTTTGGCCATTCCATGCACCATTATATTGCTACAGAATGATTACAATCGAGAGAGTTAAATTTGTAAATGATATGCAATTAATTTAGATACATTTGATAAAACCTGCGTCATTGATATGAATCTAAAATAGAAAAGCACACCACAGAAACAGTAGTACTGCTTTGGCACTGGGTGTCCCCATTTTGTAAAACCGAGCACAAATGTACTTACATAAGGGGTGGCCCTGCCGTGAAAATGTGTGGCTTTATGCAGAGTTTAGTTTTTATACATCTTGAAGTGAGCATGGAAACAGGCGTAGGCAACATTTTTGTGCGTACACACCATTTATACACGAGGCCCTTGGACATTGACACAAGCCTAGTTTGTAATAGAAATAAAATCTTGCAGTAGTTCTTTATATTCCCTGATTTGTGACCCAGTTAATACAAATTACTTAAATAATTTTCCTTCATTCTCTCAGAATATGGAACCAATGTAGGAGGGACTTTAAGACAATGATTCTCTTGTCTATTGCACCTCTACTTGACAACCACCTTTTTCTACCATCTTAAACATATGTACGATTTAATGTGTGGATAATATCCGGAATTAAAACACTAAGAGACTGGTACATGGATAATGTTTTCACATCCTACGAACAATTATGGTTCAAATTCAACTTCACAATTCTTCCACTACTTTCATGCTAGAAACATTGCTAAACAGAACCTGCCCAATTTTCCTCACGTCACACTTGTTCTATTCCAGAACAAATATTAATCAATCTTGAAGACTCAAATAGCATCTCTACAATTTATAAAAAAATTTTTAAGTCCCTTCCTTTCAAAGAGTCCAGAATACATTGGGGAAAGGATCTGTCACTTAATATTTCAAAAAAGGAATGGAACGCAGCCATTCACAGAATGCACACTAGCTCCATATGTGCAAAGCATTCAATCATTCAACTTAAAATCTTTTATCAAACCCATTTTTGTTTAAAATTGTCCAAAATGTTTTCAGAACAAAATTCAACCTGTGAATGTTGCTGTCTAGCTCCAGTTTTGCTGGGTCATATGTTTTGGGTGTGCATCTGATTAACAACATTTTGGACAAAATTTTTTGCCTGCCTATTAGACAGACACAGTGGTTCTCCTCTCTTTCTCTTGGGTGGGGGTTGAATTTTGCTTTCCTTTTTTAAGTTTGACTTGATCATATGGAATGTTATCTGATTCTAATTAAAATTAATAATATAAAAAAGAATAGCATAGCCTAGCCAAATATTTATGCATGAAAGGCCCATTTTGTACACTTACTATTTTTCCATTGTTTTTTGTAGCTACAGATCTTGTGCTTTTTACAAAAATCTATGAAGCTTTTATGAATTATGTTATGCAAGTATGTAATTAGTTGCATTATACACAGTGAGGTTTCAAAGTCTATGCACATAGGCAATATGTAATGTTGCAGTTTAAATGTATGTGTATTTTATACTTTTGTTTGTTAATTTTCATCTATTTCTCCTTGTTTTATGTTATTTGTGGTTTGCCTCCTTAAATGTGTTTTGTGGGAGAAGCCCCAGGAGGTGGGGTCACCTAAATTTTGCTGGCTCCTCCCCCTGGCTATTTATTCAAGTTAGAAATGAGAGCCAGCAGTTGAGTATTATGGTTCTTGGAGTTTTATGTAAGTATTGTTTTTCTCTTGTTTTTCTGTTCCAAACCACCTTCATGTTTTGCTCTGTTATTGAATTACTCTTTTGGCTTTTGGATTGAAAATTGTTTGCTGTAAGATTGCCCTGTGGGCTACTCCTTTTGTGCCTCATTTGCTCTGAGGAGCTTTTCCTTGTCCTTTACTGTTTTTGAATAAAGATTTTATGTATAAAGTTTATGTTCCCCTTTTTGTGTACAAGTGGAAGATCAATGATCATCTTTCTCCTTGTGGGGCTTTTGGCAAGATTTGAGACATTTGAATTTGTTTTTGAGGTTAAAATCACTGTTGGGCCTGCAAAGCCTGAAACAAGCCATTGCAGCTGGGATTAAGCCCCATTGAGTTCTGGCCTGGCCTATTCAACCTTTTGTGGAGCATTTGAAGACCTCACAACCATTTTGTTCATCTATGGGACACTGTTCACAACACAGCCTGCTTTTTTTATTTTCATTTTTTGTGTCACTTTGCCTTGATAGCTAATGTAGATTTAAATGAGAATACACAAATATGTTATTCATACATTCTTAAACTGTATGTACAATTGTTTGTTTTCTCTTTAACATATCATTGATAAAGCAAAATATCTAAGCAAGAAAGACGGCTTAGAACCGGCTTACATAAACTTACCAGAACAGATAAGTAAATATTATGTTTCACTGTCTTTATTTTTTTACTTTATACCATCCAAGTCTAGTTTACAGTATTTCATCATAGAATATTTCTTTAAGTGGGGTCTTGTATTCCTTTCAAAACAAGAACAAACAATAAGAAATAATTTAAAATTTTATTGTGGACTAAAAAGAATGTCTCAGAAACACCAGTTTCTTAAACAATTGTGATAGTTAAAATTCATTGCCTTTTGTCTTCAGCATTGCTTTCGTAAACTAGGCATCATGAATGAAAATGCAAGAGTAAGCAATGATCAGCCCTTAGAGTCTTAGTGGTTCAGATGTATGTATGACTCAACTACAGTCTTAATTTTGTTTTAAGTATCCCAAATGTTTTTGAACTCTATTAACATTAAGTGTAACTCAATATACTGCATATTTTTCATTATTTGCATTACATTCCCAAAATTTTGAATAGATTGTTTTTATTAAAATTGTACAGTAGAGTCATAATAATACAGTTCAGTAGTCAGAAGTTAAAAGGAAAAAAATGTCAAGATCATTGTCAGACAAATTAATACTTCTAAAATCCAAACACACGGTAATCATCTCTCTTCAACAATGCTATGAGTCCTTAGAGCGTTGTTAAAGCAAGTAACAGTGAGAAGTTAATCTTTATTAGCCTCTGAACCTAATCATGCATAGCCTTGAAGAATCCATTTCTAATTAAGTAGATTCCTTTTCATTGTTTGTAACTTCTAGATAGTAAAAAGAACTGGTTTCTCCTTCATGTCATACAATATGTCTGTTTTAGCTACATTGCGTTGGTATACTGATTCGCAAGCAAGTCCATTGGTTTATATAAAAATCCTTACATAAATGTTTAGGGAACACTAGACACAAAAATAGATGATTTATGGTGATGCAGTTCTCTGTTGTATGCAACTTTGTTCACCTCTTTTTTTTTTTTTTTTTTCTCTTTCTCTGCCTTCCCTTCCTTTTACCTGAATGTATTCTGTTCCTATTCCTTTCTTTTCTGTGTTCTTGTTTTAAAGCCTGGTTCGCTGTCAGAATTGTAGCTGTTCCTGTAAGTGGATTTCTAAAGTAGTTGCAATTTCTCCTTTTTTTTTTTTTCCATTTTACGGGAAACAGGCTCTGATATGCTTAATTTGGCACAGTGTAGGTCAAACTTTTTAATTTTGTCTTTTAAAATATTTTATTTCAATAATAAAATAATTCACATTGAATTTGGAATGTTGAACTATGGCCATTGCACATCTTGACAACAAAACACAAAGTCCAGTCAGCACCTTCTCGGGTAAAATGAACCTGTGGGTGGTCCACAGTCAGTTATAACACAAAGTCAGGCACAGCCACAGTCTTGGAGAACTAGGCCAACTGGTCTCCCACCCACCTAATTTGACAATAGAACCTTTCCATCCATTGAGTGAAAAAGGCACCCATTATTTCAGATTTCTTTCTATGGGCTAAGAAAACAGCTTGGATATATAGCAGTGACACCAAGTGCCACAGAAATCACGGAGAAGAAAAACTAAACAAAGGAGCGTTAGTGACAGGTCATAATTATGGTAACACTCAAATTTTTATATTTTAACAACCTGATATATTATATACACAGCTGATCAGAAGCTATAGTCGGGGTGCGCAAGAATAAAGTAGCGAGTCCTCAACCTAGGTTTAAAAGCTGAGATTGAAGAGGCATCTCTCATACCATGATGAATTTGCAGGAAAATGTTTGGCAAACAAGCTCATTGATGAACACAGTATATTGACTGTGTGAAACGTTTTGGTGAATATCATTGATCCACGCTATTACAAATTAACGATTAGGCCAACTATGTTAAATATTGACAGAAAAGTATTGTTATCTGTGTCATTTCCCTGTATTAAATGTTTCTGTCTTTGCTGTATTTAGAAACAGGTATTTATTATTCATTCATTAATTTTGGTCTAAAGAAAAGGATATCATCTGCATATTGGTGAAAATCAATTTTGTGTTTTCTAATGATAGTTCCCAATGGAAATATGTATAGAGAAAACAGAACAGGTCCAAGTAATGAGCTCAGTGGGACACCATATTTAACATTAGAATGTAGTAACAGAGTATTGTTAGCACATTTCTATACATACTGTAACCTGTTTGATAAATATGAACTAAACCAAGCAGAGATGGTGCTTGAGAGTCCAGTTTAATTTACCAGCCTATGAAATAGGACAGAGTGGGCAATTGTGTCAAAAGCTGCACTTAAATCTATTAGCATAATCACTGTGTACTTTGCTTCATCAGAGGGTATTGGAATGTTGTTGACAACATGTGTTGAAGCTGTTTCTGTACTGTGATCAATGCAGAAGCCAGACTGGAATTTCTCAAATAAATTTTAATGTATTAGATTAGACTGAAGCTGTGTGGTAGCTACTTTTTCAAATATTTAAAAATTCTAGGATCTTATACTGTCAGTTGTATTATTAAAAAGAGTTAATAAAACCTACACTGCTAATGTTTGTAGGTATTGTGGATTTCAGTTCAGCAGAGCTACTATCTGGATTCTGTGCTTTCCTTTTTTTAATCTGTGATTGTACTGGTAAGAGCAAAAATAAATAAATAGATGTAATTAAGCAGTGATCAGACATAACTTCATTTAGTTGAGTAATACTTCAATATTGAATTTCAACCCTGTAAGTAATACTTAGGTCTAATGTGTTATTATGATTTTGAGTTTGGCCATTAACAATCTGGCAAAATCCTACTGTGTTTAACAGATGAGATAAACATTTGCTAAAAGTGTCAGTTACCATATCTCTGTGGATATTAAAATCTCCCTTCATCACTGCATGATCATAAATTACAGTTAAATCATATAAAAGGTAAACACGCATTCAGTCAGGAGCAATGAATATGCTCTGGGTGGTCTGTAGACTAGTACTAAAATTGTGCTGGAATCTGTTTTAATATCTCAGTGCCTCAAAGGATGTAAATTGGTCCTTTTTTTTTTTTTTTTGAATTGATATGCAGTTCATCACAGAATTATCCCAAGGCGACATCCTCAACCAGTATCTCCTAATTTATGAGTCACTAAAACCATTTGGTGCTGCCTTCATTGACTTAAGGCATTTACTTTTATCAGATTAAAAGCGCACGGACGGATCTTTGTAGAAATGTACATGCATACTTTGACATTTTTTCCTTGAAGAAATTATCGTACCAAAACAACATGGAGTCAGTCAAAATACTTTTGATAATGTGCTTTTAGAAATTGGTACTATGACACTTCAAAAATATTTAACTTTTTCAGACAGAACATCCTTTGGTGAGTTTTTGAATATATTGATCTCGCACCCCGTGAACCTGTGTTCGGATTCAGCAGGTTGGAAAATGGATGGATGGATGGATGTTAGAGTGCTGTTTGTTATATAGTTGGTTCCTATTTTATCAGCATATACAGTACATAAACCTGAAACCTCATGGGATTGAACTCTTGAAGACCCTCATTAGTTGGTCAGAGTCTCTTTTTGAATTTGAGATAGGTCGGCATGGTGGCCCTAGTGTGTGTGTGGGTGTGTGCATGCCCTGCGGTTGGCTGGCGCCTTTCCCAGGGTTTGTTTCCTGCCTTGCACCCTGTGTTGGCTGGGATTGGCTCCAGCAGACCCCTGTGACCCTGTAGTTAGGATATAGCGGGTTGGATAATGGATGGATGGATGGATGGACGGAGAGAGGACTCTTTATTAACTAATGAGTGTCTTTAAAAAAAATCACATGACGCTTTAGTTTTCCACTTTATGAGCATGCTGATAACTCAGGAAGTAACTATAAAACAATATTTTAGAAACAAAAAGCTTTATGTTTTGCATATTTTGAGCACAATAACTAGATAATGGACATGTGGATTGTACAACACAAGAAAAATTTGGTTTTTTTTGTTTTTTCTTCCATGGACTTTTTTCACATCATTTGCTATTGTATCATTGGTCACTATTTCCTTCTATTTTGACATAAAGTTCTTTCTCCCCATTCTTCATGAAAACAAGAGATTATTTTTTTTTTCTCAGCCACCGCTACAAAGTACATGCAGTAGGTAATATATTAAAAATATCATTTTTTCGTGCGGTTTTCTTAGGAGCCCTGTAGGTGTCAAGCCAAAAAAAAAAAATTATGCAACTCGTTTGTGCAAATTATCTGTATTTTTTTCCCTGTTTTTTCAGTAGTACAGAGACCCGTTCTGTATTAATTTGTTCTAAAAGATGATTATTTTCCCCCTTTCAGTCATCAATTCATATTATGGAACTCTGTATGGTTTTCCTGGCATACAGTTCAGTGAACCATAAGTGACCTGTAAGGTGTTTGTTAAAAGCAGTGAACCAGAAGAGGAACTGGTTGGAAGACCACTCTGGTAGAAACAGTTCTTTTGAGGAGTCCTGAAATTAATTTTAAATGCAGGAAAAATTGTGACAATGCATTTATGGAATTTTTTTAGAGTGTGATATTCCAGAGTCCATGGTAGAAACATTAATAGAAGAAAAAGTAATTTTAAAATCTAGTCGATAATGGCACTGGACAGTGTAACGTAGACTGAAACTATTGGCTAGCTATACTCTTCTGGTTCACTAAACTGCATACTTGGAAAAAGAAATAGCTACTGAAATAAGAAAAAAATAAAATAATCTTTTGGAATGGGTTATGTAATTTGTTCAAACTGATTTTTTTTGTTGTGCCTAACACCTGTAGGTAATGTAGGATTCCTTTAAGCTCTTTAGTATTAAATTACTGGTTGAATTTGTTGTACAGGTACTTACAAATGAGAAGTTGTCTGTTCCTGCCATATTAGATTAGGGTTAGAATCATGGAAAAGACTTGTCTTAATCTGCGTAATGTGATGTGAATATATAGAATGAGAAGCAAAGGGTTTGATGCTAAGGAAAGTAGCTATAAAAGAAAAGAGCTGCAACAAAATAACAATATTTAGTTGTGGCATCCCAATTAAGATATTTGCATGTGAAGATGAAAATGTTTAGAGATAGGTTGCCCTTACTATCTTTAATGTGACAGTGTTCAGTTGTGTTGCACCTATTTTAGATCTACTGCTTCTTGTTATTCTGCTTTAGGCATGTCCCTTATGAACTTTTCTTCAGTACATAATACTTAAATCACTGCACCATGTTTTCACTCAAAAAAATACTATTCTAACGAAAATTATTCTTTTCATATGTTACTTCCCTCGTGTAATTTGTGGTAATGACTGATTAAAAATAAAAATGATCACGTTTTCATACAATGAAGAAAATGAAGTTTCTGATAGGTTAGGCATTTATGGAAACCAACACTGAACAACAACAAACAATTTCAATAGTGTAGATAAGGAAACTCTCATTTTTCACGTTCCACATGTCATGGTATCCAGAAGTATGCTCACAACACCCCAGAAACTTGGACATTTTCTAAAATATTATTAAATAAATAACTCCTGGAAAAAAACAATATTGTGAACAAAAATGGAATATACTGTGTATATATAGTTTCACCAATGTATTGGAACAATTAAGTCAACTTTGCTGTATTTCCTGCTTTCCAAAGAATTTCAGACTTGAGCTGTAAAAATGTACAGTACAGGTATTAATACAACTACTCTATATACTTTAACAATTTATTTCTAATGTTACATTCACTACATTTTAGATATGTGCACAGCACATTTTGAAGTAATCAGCTATGTCTTATTGACTGTTAATTTATTTGTAAAAGATCCATTAATGTGTAATCTAAAATGTAGTGTTTCCTCACCTCTTTAGTGTTGGCACCTAAGTGAGAGAATAGGCCTTAATCAACAGGAACATTAGAAAACTGCTTTTGAAAGAAAATTCCATCCTTTGACACTATGTTATAAAACCCAAATTACTTGAGTATTTGACACAATAAGCAATTTTAATTTTATTGTCCTGGTATTATAGAGGACACTATATTTGTGTGTGTGTATATCTGTAAAAATTATAAAATGGGTAAACATTAATAAATATAAGTTATAAGCACAGTGTTTCAGACACACATTCTTCAAAGGGTTACAAAGAGGAGGTAACAAAAGAAACAAAGCTGAATAAGGAGTGGAGTAAACACATTCAAGAATGAGAACTCTGAGTACTGGAAAACAAAGTATGAGACATTATGAGAAATGTCACTTTAACAAACAATGACTAGTGAAATTAAAAACACTTGAAGGATACGTTTGAGGTTTTTCCAGTTGACCTTACTCCTTCGCAATCATGACATATATTAGTTTGCTGAACAAAATTGCTTTCTAAAAAGAAAAATTTTATATATTATTTTAAAAATAACTAGTCAACTCTTACATTTTATCCTGGAGTTGAGTGCTGAGATCCAATTGTGAATGAAGGGCTTCAAACTTACCGAAGAGACCCACTTTGAAGAACAAAGGTTTTGATTTAAGAAAATTTGCCTTATGTGATTCTGAGGCATGGTTGTGAAACAAAAGTAAACTGGAAATAATGCACTTAATCACAGATTCTTGGCACTATTTTCTCGAGGCAAGGATGTGTTCCCTGCTTGTTTTTCTGCTTGCAGTGACCACTGAGTAGAGGTAGGAAGCTCAGATGTACCAAAAGCTTCACCAAGCTATAGTCTATTATCCTACTTGTACTTTTGCATTGCAATGCACTACATTGTTGCAAAATGTAAATCGAAGGAAAGCACCATTATGTTCCATTGTAGTAGATCTCAGTTGTGCATGTTGGCTCTTGATACTGTGCAAAAAACTAAGAGTGGCGTATCCAGGAAAAAAGGTTCCTCTGAATGGGTAGGTTCCATAAAATTAAAAAAAACTAAGTTTATTTGCATGAAAAATAAGATGAGAGAAGGGAATGGGTGTGATGCAGTACTAACTTCAGATTTTTATATTGGGATTACTTCTGGCTCATCTGAGGGCTGTCTTTCTATTAATCAAAAACACTGCATTCTCGGACATCATTTTCCTTATGGTATATATAGAGAGCTATTGAAAGGAAAATTGTTTTTAACATGCCAGTGCTGAAAAGTGTTTTCGGAAAGCTAACTACATAAATGAGTAGATTCTCTGCAAGCCCACATTTTCAGACTTACAGAATTATTAATGAAGATGCTAATGTCAAGACAAGTTTCACCAGTGAAGCATCCATCAACATTAAAGAAATAGTGTGATGTACAAGTCTGTATTTGCTGCAGCATGTTAGAAAGTGTATTTATGACTTATTTTTAATATGTCATGCTGCATAAATGACCATGAATCAACACACCAGACTGTCATATCCAAAAAAAAGGCTTCTTTAAGAGTTTTCAATTTAAAAGATCATAATGATTATGCTTTGCATGTAATTCCTATTATGTTCTTTGGGCTAAATGAGCTTTAGGTTTTAATAAACCGGTATTTTCATAATTGTAATTGTCAGTTCAGAAAATATTTTACATATTTTACAACAGACTGATGGGAGAAGTTCGAGTAAAAGGGTTAAAGACTTCAATAAATGAAGTATGCAGATGTTTACAGTAAACTTATTCTTTCCAACCTTCTACAATAGCTTGCTTTTTATAAATGTCATATGAAACAGCTAAACATACAACTTAAAGCATTTCTTATGATTTAAGTATTTTGGTAGCAGTAAAGAATTTTGCTTTTTTTTAATAACTACACCAGCAAATCAGAACAGTTTAAGCCCTGATGTTAACTATTTTTCATATAATCTAGTTGACAATGGTGGCAAGTGAAACAAGCATGGCTCAAGGCAAATGACTATTATCTATATATGATTTCTTTGAGATTTGGAAAATATAACCCTGTTCAGTACCATGATATAGTAGTTACTGTTTATTCACACTGGTGCCCTTCATGAGTATTTTGGTTGAAAATATGAAAACATTCAGTGTCAAAAATTTGCAATGTGCCAGGAAGGGGATAAATACTTTTGCATTAAATACTAACTTGTAATTCTTCCTTTTATGCATGTTGCTAACATACATGATTCTGTTTTGAGAGCAAAATTATTCAACAAGTTTAAATCAAATTGGGGAGCATGCACTAGTACATTGCATTGCCGCACCCACTACACGGCAAAATAACGCGGGATCCCAGTTGGCAACCCTCCCAGGCCGACGCACAGTCCAGTCCTACCCTCCGGAAATAACCCTGTATCTGCCGCAGCCAGGTTGTTACGTAGGCGATCCCT
The DNA here is from genome assembly GCF_016835505.1 of Polypterus senegalus. Taxonomy (NCBI): domain Eukaryota; kingdom Metazoa; phylum Chordata; class Cladistia; order Polypteriformes; family Polypteridae; genus Polypterus; species Polypterus senegalus. Next base: position 158,633,875 of record NC_053155.1, read on the forward strand.
TGGCCTGGTCCAGCCACTTGGGTCACCAACAATGAGGATCTTATGAGCTGGATCACCCTCGGGCAAACGCGCCACATGGCCATAGTGCCGTAACTGATGCTCCCTCACAATACAGGTAATGTGCCTCATTCGGGACTCCACTCATTTGACAAGAAGTCAAACCAACGGTACCCAAGGATTTTCCGGAGAGACACAGTACCAAAGGAGTCCAGTCTTCGACTCAGGTCACTGGATAGAGTCCATGTCTCAAAACCATATAGCAAGACAGGAAGCACCAGGACTCTAAAGACTTGGATCTTCGTCCTTTTGCATGGATATCGGGAGCGCCGCACACCCCTTATAGGTGACCTCATGATACACCATCCCCCCCCAAACACCCAATCTCTCTGAATCCATCTACTGACTTCACAGGAAGAGTCACCAGAGACATGAATGTCACTGCCAAGGTAATTAAACCTCTCAACAAGGTGAACACTCTCTCCACAAACAGACACACTGCTGATGGCTGTTCCCAAGAGGTCATTAAAGGCCTGGATCTTAATTTTTATCCAGGACACTCGCAACCCCAGACACTCGGACTCTCACTCAGTTTCTCGAGCACCCTGATCAGAGCTTCCATTGACTCCACGAAGATCACAGCATCATCAACAAAGTCAAGATCCGTGAATCTTTTTTCACCCACAGATGCCCCACAGCCGCTGGACCCCACGACCTTGCCCAACACCCAGTCCATACAAGCATTGAACACAGTAGGAGCAAAAACACACCCCTGACGAACCCCATAATCAACTGGGAAAAACACAGAGGTCCTGCCTCCACTCTGCACAGCACTCACAGTACCAGTGTACAGGCCAGCCATGATATCCAGCAACCTCAGGATGTCCCACAGAGGAGCTTGATCAACTGAGTTGAACGCTTTGCGAAAATTGACAAAGGCTGCAAAGAAGCTCTGCTGATGTTCGCGTTTGCGCTTCATGAGAATCCTCAGTGCCAGGATGCGGTTGATGGTAGACTTCTTAGGCGTAAAACCAGACTGTTCTGGTCGCTGGTAGGTGAGCAAGTGATCACGGATCCTATTGAGGACGACCCTAGCAAGGACCTTACCCAGCACCGAGAGCAATGTTATCCCCCTGTAGTTGCTGCAATCCAGGCGATTACCCTTCCCATTCCAGATAGGGATGACAAGTCCCGTTTCAGTCAACCACCTCTTTTCCATTTCTACATTTTAATATATTTTTGTAATTGTAATATTTTATTATTTGCAAAGCACTTAGACCTGAAGTTTGTTTGAAATTCTTGTTAAGGTTTTCCTTAGATTTTCTTTAGATACTTTTAATTAATAAACTTTTCTAAAAGGTGCTATTAAAATACTTCCTAACAGTTATATCTTTTCCTATGTTATTTTTTTCCCCTTTCTCCAATGCTACAACCCACTTCTTTCTGTAGTTAGTCTGGGTTGCATGTTGCACAGTCATACTCCTTTTAGTTTATATTTTTTTATGTATGTTAGTTTGTTAAGGCATTTTAAAATTCTACAAAAACATTTACTTTTTTTTTTTTTTTTTGCTTAAGGTTTTTTAGTGGCTTTATCCATTTTTGACCATAGATAGAAAATTAGGAAGGAAAGTATTGTTGGATCCCTGGAGCTTTTTCTGAGAAAGTTATTTTTTCCTAGTCTGAAACAACAGTAATTTAAAGGTGCAAGCTAGGCTCTAAGGAAATTCACATGTCAAATCTATTCCCTAACATTTTCAGTAATAGAATTGAATTGTTGTTGCTTTAGAAGGTTTTGACCTTTCTAAATGTGCATGTTATGGCTGCATGGGGAAATCGAATTCAGTTTCTTAGTGTGTCACCTGTACAGAACAAAGCTCTCAACTTGTCTGAAGCATACGCTGATGTTTCCTAAAGATATAAATGTTTACAGATTGCCTACAAATTTGCTGATGTAGTTTTGTGAATACAAATTTTTTTTTCAATTGGAGGCATGCACCTGGTTATATAGCTTTAAAGAACCTTGTGCTTGCAGTGAAGTGTAGGTCTATTTATTGAACCATCAAAGAGTCATGGCAGTATGTTGCATACTTCAAATAAATCAACATCTCAAAAAATCTCCCATGGCTCATTTGTACATGACAAGCTTCTGAAACCTGAAGATCAAAGCACATGGTTTCAGTGTAATACACATCTGATAATATATGGCTAATTCAACTGTTGATTTTAATGTTTGGAATGTTAAAAAGTACTGTTTATGGTATACTCAAATTCATTGAATACATTAGTATATGTTTAATGAAGTGGAAAAAGCAAGTATAAAAGGTATCTGTAAAATTATTTTTCCCGCATTCCTCAAACACTCCACTGTATATTCATTTCATCACTTTTTATTCAGAGTACTTTGTTAATTTTTTCTTGTATTTTTCCAGTGTTTTTCATTATTAATTCATTCTTACTTAATTCTGTCATCAAACCTCTTCGTAGCAGGTATGTTTTCTTGTGTGTTACTTTTGTTTTTATGTTCCTACATATGTTACCTTTCACAAGGAACAGTTCTGTCTGTTTTTCTCTTCACTCTATACACTTCAGAATATAAATGTAACACCTGATGTAATTTGCAGAAATTCTTCGATGACTCTGCACTTATGGGATGAATTGATAAAGAGGATGAGACAGAGTAAAGGAGTCGGGTGGAAAACTTTGTTTCTTGGTGCAAAAGGAATTGTTTGCATCTTAACATCAACAGAACCGAAGAACTGGTTATTGACTTTTGTTGTGCCAAACAGCCCGAATGTCTAGTTGTTATTCAAGGAATAAATGAAGAGGTAGTCCACTCCTACATGCACTTGGGGGTCCACATCAATGACAGGTTGGACTGGTCTTGGAACACAGAGGAACTATATAAGAAACACAGCAATGCACCTGCATAATGCCTCACTGTGATTGTGACTGCCAAGTCAGAAGTTTTCTTTCTTTTTAATTTTCTTCCTTTTTAGTCATTCTTCTGTGTGTGCAAGTGTATATGGGTGTATGTATATTACTTTTCTCACTGAATTGCCAGTCTGTTATGGCCTCAATAAGCTCTTGTAATATATTTGCAGTTCAGTACACCCAAGATTCCACGTTGTAATGAAATTCAGTGCTTCAAAAAATAAATTAATAAATAAATCCATACAACTTTTGTGGGTTTTTTAAATATGACTTTAATTACAGTTAGAGATTTTTTTTTTCATTTCTACATTTATTTATTTTTGTAATTGTAATATTCTCTTTTATTATTTGTAAAGCACATAGACCTGAAGTTTTGTTTGAAAATTTGCTGTATAAATAGATGTAAAAATGCTAATCCTGTCTATAATGCTATTTAACTATAGTCTGAAACTACTAACTAACAACATCCTTGCATTAGTTTTATTAAAGATGCTCTTTGTTTGTCACCAGTTCTATATGCCAAAAAAGAAACCAAGCAAGCCTCAAAATTATACAGGTACTTTAAGAACCACTGAAAGGTGGCAGTAAAAAAGTAGTGGGACCAAAAGAACATCTGCATGCTGCTGCTACTTTGAAGTATAGTCAATTTTATATTTTACTAAAGATTATATACTAAAGAAAAATGTTTCAGAAAATGTCAAAAATCTTCTTTTATATTTCTGTTTAACTATATTTAGAATTATAGTGGTTTTAACACAGAATGCAAAAGAACAATAACGGTCAAGTCTTTAGTACTAGAAGTTGATAAGAATAAGTAGCTGTACATGTTGATTCCTTTCCTTGCCTTCACTACAATATTAAGTGTGTGCCTTCTAGACCACAAAACTGGCCCAGTATGTGAATGATTTCTAAATTTTTCTTACCAGGGTGTCTTGTCAAAATTTCTCAAATGTCAAGTCTTCCACAGCAAACCATTCATTTATAGAATGAAGCCAAATTAAAACAGCTCACCTTTCTGCTCTTCCAGCAGCTATAAACAAATTATTTATAAAAGAATAACGTTATTTTATATTACACTTGTCTTTGTGAAAACCTTATCAAATGTTTTCCATTTACTGTACACTTTACTAAACTCGTCATTCAGTCTGTCAGTCATCATCCAACCTGCTATATCCCAACACAGGGTCATGGGGGGTCTGCTGGAGCCAATCCCAGCCGACACAGGGTGCAAGGCAGGAAAAAATCCCTGGACAGGGCGCCAGCCCACCACAGGGCACATACACCCACACACTAGGGGCAATTTAGGATCGCCAATGCACTGTAACAAAGGAGCTATATAGGCACCTAACCCGACACAGATAGACACAGAGGCCCATATGAAACCACACACGACTTTATTTTTCTTCACCTGTGGGCGCACGTCTTCCCCGTGACCCACAGGCAATACGCAGTCCAAAAGCACCAAACAGTTTTCTCCCTTTTACCACCACTCCTGCTGAAATTTAGTCCTCCTCCTCCCAACTCTGGCCATTGAGTGGTGGTGGCTGACCCTTTTTAAAGCCCACCCGGAAGCGTTCCAGGTGCTTGACCACCTGGTCCTAATTGCACTTCCGGGTGGGGCTGAAGATTCGTCCAGCCATGCTGCTGACTCTATGCAGCTTTTCCTAGAGGCCATCCGAGCCCCCAACCAGGCTGTGGAGGACTCCATCTCCCGTCAAGGCATGCGACAGGCTGGGGATCACCGTCCGCCAGGGAGGCTGCCACCAAGCGTTCCGGGGGAGGTATTGAGTTGCCCATGGTTACTCCCCCGGAACAGATGCAGCAGGGGCGTCCCTGCCAGGCAGTGGACCCGGCTGTCCGCCACAGCACCTAACCTGCATGTCTTTGGTATCCTCCGGAATATTTTATCAGGCTTTCACTGAGGCTCACAGCAACATTGTGGCTTAATGGCCAAGACATTCAGCTCTGACCAAGCTGTGTTGCCATTTCATTCCCTCCACTATGACTTTCCAAAGAAGTCAAATAACTCATCTGTTATGTGATTGTTAAAAAAATGTCAAAGCCAAAAGAAAATCATAAAATCCTAATCCTGAAGTTTTCATGGAAGTACAATTTTAGCTTCCCTTATAATGACGAGAGAGAGAGAATAACATGTCATAATGTACCATCATCTTGTATAGGTGGGGCATGATGACATAATATGATCTGTGACCAACAACAGGTATAGTAATAGAAAACAATATGACCACGGTCATATGAAACAAGCAGACTATGCCATTGTCAAGAAAATAAAATCTTGTCATGGAGATGTCGAGAGTCATGGCAATAAATTATAATAAAATTCAAAATAATGAGGAGAAATAAACCAAAACTAACATGTGTGGCCAAAGTCAACTACACTAACTGGCACATAACAAAAATGTAGCTCTCTAAAATGTTTGGAACAATGTTCCGTGCAGCAAGAGATCATATAAAATTGTTTGCTCCCATCTTCTTCGCTTCACTGGTCCACGTTTCATGCCTTGAATATGAGTATACATACATACATACTGCTTTGTAAGTTTTTATGCTGAAATTGACTGTTACATTTTGCTAACTTTTTGCTGTCATCCCGTTGGTACGTAGGCATATCAGCAGGTGGGCTTTGAATCATGGGCTTTGAATCATGGGCTTGATGATGTGCTAATGATGTAGGTGGACAAAAAGCACATTTAGGATGGAGAAAAGGTGGTACAGAGCCTAATGCCTATGGGACCTTTAGTTCAAAGAGTGTAGTAGGTTTGATAGTAAGCGAACAAGTAATGCAAGAGGAAAAACCTGAAAATTCAGCAGAAGCTGCAGCACCAAGGATACAAAAAGTGAGAGCTCTTGAACATGTGCATTTATTTTTCCTTGCCCTCAAACAAAATTTGGCACAACTATTTGGGGAAAAATACATATATTGATTGCTCATAGTGTCGTTCTGGCTAAAGATTATTTTTAGTGAAATGTTTTGTGATGTATAAGATGCAATTTTATTATGCCTTTATAAATTACTACTGTAATATCACTCCATTAAAAGGGAATTTAGTTTAGCTCTGTATTATTATTTCCAAATGAATCAAATTTTTGAAAATCCTTCTTTGATAGAGTAGTAAACGGCAGCTGTTCAAAAACCACTGGTTATTATCTTTAAATCAAGCACAGGAAGTGTAAGTGCTTTGGCTTCCCAAGGAACGCTAATGAGAAAAGACTAACAGTTTTTATAAGAACAGCGTTCCTCATTTATCTTTGTCTGATCTTGCCAACCGAGGTTCATCAGTAGCCATTTTAATAGCTGTGTCCTGCTGATTTCTATATAAAAAGATAATTATTATGCAGGCAACTGCACAGTGAAAGCCCCATGAGAATAAGCTGCAGCTCTTACTTTTTTAACATTCTGAATAGGTATAGTAATCTGCTTGCCTCGCATCTTGGAAAAAAAAGTCACTTGACTTGAAAAAGATTACTCTGTGAACATAATCTGCTTTACTGGAAAAGAAGCTTGGCAGAATTGTAGAGATGGAGGTTTTCTGTTTTAATAGGAAAATGAAGCTCCTTTTTTCTAGATATTAAAATGTTTATGGAGATACTGTTTATATTTACTTTCCTTAGTGCCTGATATAAACTTTAAAGTTTAATGTCTTCTTACAGTAGCAAAACATTTTTTTAGCTTCATGGAATCACTCACAGTGCTTTGCGTCAGTACATTTAAAATGGAGAATTAACGGCATCAGCTTTAATTGGATTTTGCATTTTTTCCAGCAACTTGTCAAAAATGAATTTACTGAAATGCAAAGCTATTCATTACTTTTCTGTATATTGACACTTTAGAATCCAAAATCTGTCAGTTTTATTCTTATGATTATTTCTGGAAAAAAGGTGATGCTCATGATTTTAATTAATGGCCTGCCTAAACTATAGCACACACAATTCTTTGCTATAAACTGTAACTCAATAGTTGGTGCTAGAACCAACTTGGTTGTACTTTGGTTATGTTTTATAGAGTCTGCAAAAAGCCAGTGTTTGTGTTCCATTATTTAGAAAAGGGTAATCATTTGTTTTGTACTAACAACCAATGTCTGTTTGTGTACCATCGTCTATATTAGTGAGATCCCCGACGAGGTAAGAAGTGGTGAAGAACACAACAGAGAACATTTATTTTTGCTTCACAATGTGATATAACCAATTCCTTCACATTAGTGATATGTGTACGCATTTTAAATGGTCAAAAGAGCCCTTACTACTATTCTGACATAAAACAAAACAGCTAAAGTCCTATCAAAGGAAGCCTTATGACTTAGAGATCAGTAGATGATTCCTAGAACTTTTACTTTTTCTGTGAAGTTTGTGCATACTCCCTCTGTGGTTTTCTGTAGGTACATGAGTTTGCTCTTTGATTATCTGATTATTAGACAAGTATAAAATAATACATTTACCCTGGCAAAAATCTTAAGATACATATTTGTATGTGTGATTGTATATACAAGGGCTGTCATTAAATTAATGAAACCGATTGAAAACATCCAAAGAGCTGCAATCTTACTGACAGACCTCAGAGAAGAAAATATCCAAGAATAATTCCATGTCTTGAATGAACAATGTGTAATACTGTGCTAATTTATATACTTAAATTATCTTTAAAAGGAGTCTCAATAATTTCATGACCGACCATATACACACACATATGTGTGTATGAATATACATGGGGAAGGCCCAAAAAGCCAAAAATAAAACACTTTTTTACACAGTAGTTCAATGGTGGGTTACACAACAAAACAATAATAATAATAATACATGCTATTTTTAAAGCATCTTTTCCATTCTCAAAGAGCTTATTTAAACAGCACTGTATATGTAACATTGGGTACAAATATTTTTGGACAGAACACTAAACAGATAAATACAGGAGATAGAAAGCATTAAATAGAATACAAGACAATAAACCAGAGTAAAATACGAAATTCAATACTAAAAGAAAAGTGTGAATAAGTAACATACATCATTTATGATATAACATGCACATTATCTTGAGCATCAGGACAGAAGAGGCAGACTGTTAGGTTAAGTTAAAAGCATTTCTGAACAAATGAGTATTTTTGAGTCAGCTGATCAAATTAATGTCCTTCCAAAGTCTGGTTGCTGTTCAGGTGAAGGCTCTGTCACCCTTAGAGTGCAAGTTAGTGTGAGACACAATAGAATTGCTAGAATTAGTGGACCTTGGTGGCGAACAGGAGCATAGCAATGGAGAAGGTCACTGATATAGTCCACTCTGAGACCATTTAATGCTTTTTAGGTTAATAATAGAATTTTATATTCAATTCTGTAAGACACAGGAAACCAGTGATGGTGAAGCAGGAAGGTTGTTATGTGCTCTTTGTTGCTGGTTCATGTAAGGATTCTTGCAACAGAGTTTTGAATCGGCTGGAGCTGTGATATAAGATTAGAAGGGACACCTGCTAGTAGGGAGTTACAATAATTGAGGCGTGATGTAATAAAAGCATGGACATGTTTCTCAGAATTAGAAAAGGAGAGGAATGAGCGAACACTGGGTGAAAGTAAGAAGTTGTCTTAATGTTGGTTTCTGTGGGTGGAATAAGAAAGAAATCAAAAATGACACCAAGATTCCTTGCATTAGAAGGTCTGATAAGACCACCGTCAAGAATGACACAAAAGTAGCTCATTTTCTTAAGTTGTGCATCAGTGCCAATTTGCAGGAGTTCAGTTTTGTTGTAGTTTAATTTCAAGGAGTTTTACTCCATCCAGGCTTTAATTTCACTGCGGAAAGTTTTCAGCTAAGAAAGCTTGGATGAAGTTTTACTTTTAACATTGAAATACAGTTGAGTATTATCTGCATAAAAATGATAACCCAGTCCAAAGCTATGAATAATATGGCTAAGGGGAAGCATATAGATGCCGAGGGCCAAGGACATAACCCCGAGAAATCCCTTGATTGACTGGCACTGAGTTGGATCTGATGCTGCCAAGACTAACAAATTCTTGCCTATCAGTCAGATAGGACTTAAACCACTGGAGGGCAGTGCCAGAGACAACCAGAATGTTCTTCATTCTGGACAGTACAATGTCATGTCAGTACAGTACAGTGTCAAATGCTTTACTAAGATCTAACAAAAGGAATATGCTGGTTTGTCTAGAGTCTGCTGCCATAAGCAAATGATTAGTTACTCAGAGCAGGGCAGTTATACAGCTGTGTCGCTCTTCTGAAACCAGATTGAAAGGGTTCCATCAAATTACTAGAATTTAAGTAACTGGTCAGTTGAGAGGCTACAACACACTCAAGAACTTTTCACAGAAGACGTAAATGAAAAATAGGACGATAATTGTTAAGATCATCAGCATCAAAACCAGACTTCTTTTTTTTTTTAACACTGGGTTTACTGAAGCATTTTTAAAAGTGGCTGGCAAAAAGACAGAGTCAAGGGATGTATTTATTATTGTTGTAACAATCTGGATTATGGCATGAAGGCAGGATTTAAAAAGTGTGGTGGGGATGGGGGCCCAATAACCAGGAAGTATGCCTCCTCTTACAAAGCAGGTCATTAATAAATGCAGACATGACTGGAGAGAATTTAGAAAAGGAGCTGGTTATAGTAGAAAGACAAGGAAAGATTTAAACAGATGACAGACTTCTGTAAGTTATTTAGATCTTTAATTTTATTACAGAAAAAGTGGAGGATTTTTTCCCAGACTTCAGTAGAAGAGGTAATTGAGCTTTTATTAACTACTGAGAACAAAACTCTTGGGTTATCATTGCCACTTTTTAATATTCTTCCACAATGGGTGATCTTGGCAGCAGTTAGTGCATTCCTGTAAGCCCTTTCTTTGATGGTCAGAGAAAGCATGGATATGCACAGTGAGACCAGTCTTATGTGACATTCTCTTAAGGCGTTGGCCAGCTGCTTTTATAGACTGTATTTCTAAAATGTACCATGTAGCTGACCACTTAAAAGAGACCTCCTTATGTTTTAAAGGAGCTCTTTTATCTAGTGCTGAATGAAGGGCTGAGCTATAATAGTCAACAAGACTATCTAGTGATGGAATAGCAGAAGACAGAAAAAGATGGATCCAGCAAGGATAGAGGGACAGATAGAGTATTTAAGATTTCTGAAAGAAATTTGATGTTTACAGGTAAGAAGAGGGAGAGGGAATGAGAGAGTGAAAAGTAATTCTTTATGATCAGAGAGTCCCAAATCACTGCTATAAGTGTTTCCAACAAATAAGCCAGATGCACAGCTCAGGTCCAATATATGACTACCAGAGTGAGTAGGAAAATGAACCAGTCAAAACAGTTCAGTAAAGACAGAAATTATTTCCTCAGGTTACATGTTGGAGTGTCAATATGGATGTTGAAGTCACTGAGAAGATTGCAAACTTAAGTGGGCTAAAAGTTCAGTCAGATCTGTTAAAGACCCATTGCATTTTGGAGGACAATAAGACAGCAATAAATAAGACAGGACCAGATTTCATAATTAATTTAAGAGCCAGACACTTGAGAGGCAATGAGCAGTCAATTGGGATTCTTTTGATGTTTAACTATGATCTAGCAATTACTGTGGCAACTCACTCCTTGTTATGAGCTACAAACCTCTGAGGAGTAAATATATCCAGGTGGTGTTGCTTCTGTGAGAGACGTAAATTCATTTAGTTTTTGCCAAGTTTTTTTGTTAAGCATATTACATCAAGGTTGGAATCTTGTAATGAATTCTGATATCGCCAGTGCTTTACCATTAAGAGATATTGAGTTAAACAATGCAATATTAGCTGATGAGGGTTCATTGCACAAGGATCCATAGCCAGAGGTCATTTTAGCATGTTGAGAATTTGGCCCACTGACACTCTTATTTACAAAGCCATGAGTAGTATTGCGTATTCCTGAACAGATGCTAACCGTGAACTTTCCATTCGCAGCCCTTCAGTGTTGGCGACCTGACCCATGATGTAAATATTTTGTGTGCCACACAATGCCAGTGTCTTTTAGGACGTTCCAGTCTGATCACTTGCTCTGAACAAACTGCTTAATGTAAAGGAGTTTATCACAAGAGTATTTAGAATAGTTTAGTGCAGTACTTATCTGACTGTCACAGAGAAGGAGTCCAGCATAGCGGAGAAGGTGAGATGGGCAGGATGGGGTGATGCAGATGAGGGACGACCGCAAAGCAGCAAAAAAAAAAATCCAGAAGAAGCATAGTAGGAGATATTACAAGATGCGCATGAAAGGTAGCTTTCAGAATTTGGAAGATCCAACAGACAACCACATACATATGACACTGGGTATTACAGGATTGATCACCCCAGAGCTGCAAGCTATGTGGCTGCAAACAACATATCATGTCATTCCCAGTCGAAGTATGAATAGAGAGAATCAAGGGGACAGAACATCCCCAGCTCCTAGATCTCCACGAGGCAAAAAAAAATGTTCATAGATGGGGCATCAGGCAGTCTCATCTAGGGAACCAAAGAAATATTCAGTTGTTCCCGAGGCTGCAAATCTAGTCAAGGCAAAGTCCACAAAATAGATCCAAAATATATATACAGTAATCCCTCGCTATATCGCGCTTCGACTTTCGCGGTTTCACTCTATCGCGGATTTTAAATGTAAGCACATCTAAATACAGTATATATCACAGATTTTTCGCTGGTTCGCGGATTTCTGCAGACAGTGGGTCTTTTAATGTATGCTACACGCTTCCTCAGTTTGTTTGCCCTGTTGATTTCATACAAGGGAGGCTATTGGCGGATGGCTTAGAAGCTACCCAATCAGAGCATGCATTACATATTAACTAAAACTCCTGAATGCTATAAGATATGCATCCCGCGCGGAGCTTGATTGTTTGCTTGTCTCTGCCTCTCTCTCACCTTCTCTGACATTCTCTGCGCCTGATGGAGGAGATGTGAGCAGAGGGGCTGTTTGCTTAAAAGATACTGACGCTCCTCTAAAAAAATGCTGCTTTATTGCAGTGCTCGGCATATTTAAAAGCACAAAAGCACACGTATTGATTTTTTGATTGTTGCTTTAATCTCGCTCTCTCTCTGACGTTCTCTGCGCTGACGGAGGAGATGTGAGCAGAGGGCTGTTTGCACAGAGGCTGTTTGCTTAGAAGATACTGACGCTCCTCTAAAAAATGCCGCGGCAAACTTAAAAGCACAAGTATTGATTTTTTGATTGTTTGCTTTTCTTTGCGCTCTCTCTCCCTCTGAAATTCTCTGCTCCTGAAGAGAAGAAGATCTATTTGCATTCTTGTAATTGTGAGAAAGAACTGTCATCTCTGTCTTGTCATGGAGGACAGTTTAAATTTTTGACTAAAGGGTGTTCTTTCATGTCTAGAGGGCTCTAATAATGTTAACAGTGTGGGAGAGTTTCTAAGGGCTTAAAATATATAAAAATAACTACACAAACATATGGTTTCTACTTCACGGATTTTCGTCTATCGCGGGGGGTTCTGGAACGCAACCCCCGCGATCGAGGAGGGATTACTGTAATTACAGTTGATTACATCCATGAACTGTACATTCAATAAAAAATGGTTAACAGGGTGGAGCAGCAGCAACGTGTGTGTGCCAGCATCCCCTCACCTGTTGAAACAAACAAGAACACAAAGTACAACATACACAAAAATAAAACAACAAACCTGTTGCCTGAGTCTACTTATTGGAGTGGCTTATCCAGCTCCCACCTTAGTACTAAACTACACTCCAGACATACCAGACTAGATTTTCATATAGTGGCTCCTGGTAAACTCACCAGTCGTATTCCTACTAATACTGCCCTTAAAAGGACAGGGCCCTATGATAGTGTATTAGCTGCCCATTCTTTAGGGACAGCATGGTCCCATATGTATGCATCTATGATTATATGCCCTATGGTGTCCTGGAGGAACTCTACATTTCCTCCATGGTCAGTCCTTTCATTGACATACAGTATACTCAAGCTCCTATCTAATAGTCATTACAACTGACCCAGTCAATTATTAGTATTTTTTAAATTGTCACTGGTCTTTGGTGGGCATGTGTGGCAGGAATTTCACTTGCCTTTTGACACTGCTGTTTTACTGTCAATTTATTTTTGTTGCGAAGTTCAGCCTTGCTAGGCTCATTAAATGGTTTCAAAGACTGAACTTGCCCTTGCAGCAGCTAACACGACCCAATGTGGCAGATTCTTGGAAAGAAATAACTATAAAAAAAAAATAGATTGTCTTATTATATATAATATATAAGTTTTATATATTATATATCTTCATCCCCATACACACATTATTTTGACCTTACTGTATTTAAGTGTTTATTGCTTTAAACAGTAGCTTTATTTGTGAAATACATCAATATTAAATATTAGTCTTACTATTTCATATAACAAATGCTTTTTGTCTGATGTTGACTTCTGATATGAATAAAGTACTTTTCCATTTAAAGTAAATTACATTCATTGCATTTTATTGTGTTAGATCTGTGTTAGTGCTATCCTACATGTTACCGGCCTCAGGCCAAGGGGAATCTGGGCCAGGTACCAGCCACTGATACTACAGGGGATAGCAACAGTGATATGATGCCAAAAGCATAAAAGATGCAGGCAGCAGTTCGGAGTTTCTGACCATTTCTTTTTTTATCATGATTTACCCAGAGGTATGTATCTGCTTCAGTCTCTGCCTACATCAACATGAAGATCAGTCAAACAATGGTAAATATCAATTCTCTTTTCTGAACAATACTGTAAACACATTATCTTTGGTTAAACAATACCATTGTTGTCAGCTATCTACAGTAGAAGTACATATGACATTGTATGCTGATTAGGAACCAATGTCCCCAGAACTTGTTCATTTCAGAGGAAGCAGGCAGTTCTGTATCACAGTAATGTATATTGATGAGATACCAATCAAAGCAGTTTGATCTTCAAATCAGGTAACAATTTTGCAAGACAGGTAAATATCTGTCCTGTAGATAGCCATCAACAATAACCTGTAACAATTATTCAAGAAATTTGCCTTTTTATTTACCTCAGTCTCAAACCAAGGGTGCTTATTGCCCCTTCATCTCTTAGCTTTTACTGCACATTTATTATTTATTTGTGGTTGTTTTTTTTTAAAAAAAAAACACTTTTTAAAACACAATTTCTAACCCATTTACATATAGAAACATTTAAAGATGAATGTTGTTAACTGATCAGGTTAGTAATTAAACAGAAACCTCATACAATATTCTCATGCTGATTTTACTGAAGAAATTTTTAAAAAGTAGAGTGCATTGACAGCTAATACTTGCAAAAGTACACTAAACATTTATGCCTTAAATAATAGGCTGACAAAGTTTTATACAGAACATCAAGCCTGCCTTTGTTATGTGTGGCTTTTTGCTCTTACCAACATTTTATTATAACCATTTCATTTTAGTTAAATATTTGTTTGTTTTGCACTAAGCAGTAGTTTCAAGTAATATTTGATAATATACTGCCATTTGATATCCTTGTGTTCCACCTATGATGTGGAAAACCAACCTTTTTCATGATCACATGGAATAAAAATAATGAGCCAGATTGCAACAAGTCTTGTGGCTGAGAACAATCTGATAACAAGCTGCTAGGTGCTTATGTAGGCAGTACTACTGCATCTGATCATCGGCAGGCTTTTTGCTGCTGGTGAGCTGCGTGTTTTGCTTGTCTCTTGTCATTGTTTTAAGAGCTGGGAGCACATGAAGTGTGTCCGCCAACAGCAATTCAACAACTGCTAGGTTAGATGTCCGTGGACTTGTGTTAAATGATGTCTCACTGCCTTGTCTCGTGTGACGTTGTAAACACAATACTTGTCCTTTATTTCCGGCCCTGGGCATGATTAAATCTCTTTCTCAGGACGTATAAATTTGCTTGCCTTGTGGGGGTGGGATCTGGGTGGCCCACTGAACGCATGCTAAGGAGGTGCCATCATGCTGCTATCAGTCTTCCGTGCTGTACTCCGCCCTCCCTCAATCGGACCTAACAGTCACTTTAAACAAAAAAGACTTCAACCTGACTGGGATGCTTTCGAATTTTACTGCTTTCATATTCTTTACCTTTCTCTGCATGTGTATCATGCCATCGTTTGTTTGAGCCTTTCGAATTCCACTGCTTTTATAATCTCTTATCTGCCTTTTTTTCTCTGCAAAGCTTTTGGGTCTCTTTTTCCTCACTGCTCTTTCTTCTTCTTTCATTGATGTTTCATCTTTAACGCATTGTTCTTACAGTATATGCTTTATATATATGTGCTGAGAGCACAGGATCTGTGTGTACTACATACCTTTACACGACTGAGTGTTATTTGATATTGTTTGCGTCTCATGAGTCTTTTAAGTGTCTTCTGAGAACTTCTGAGAAGATCAGGTATCGCCGCCCTGCTTTTCCTTTGCAGGATTTTTTTTATAATACAGAGATATCTGGCCAAACATACAGCATATACAGAAATTTTTAAAAAGTGTTTTGTTTTCTATAGAATCAAAGCAGGACTTGTAAAAGTCAGAAAATTTCTATCAATGTCTATCAAATCTGTGATGGATTGTAAATATTATATATAACTTGGCAGCAACAGTTCTGTCTGAGATCTTGCAATCCCTCAACACAGAAAATCCTTAATGGGGCTGAATTGGGTTATTTGTTTGCTATATATTGTAAATTCAGACATTGATCTATGTATGTATATACATTAAATGATTATACTTTGGCTCAGAAGCTTAATTCATGTCAATATTTTAAATTCTAATTATTCCACTGTACAATGTGGAACTAGCAATTAATTTTTTTTGACTTTACTATTTAACGTCTCACCATCTATTCATCTAAATAACCACAGATTCAGGAAATTATAAGGGAAGGACTTGACCAAAGCGCATTTTTCTATGCAGATGGTATATTGCTATACATTGCTTATCAACACTCCTCACTCCTATTTGTACTAGTTACATTAGATAAGTTTAATTAAATCTCAGGGTTTAAAAATTATTTGAATAAAGCATATTATTTCCAGTGCAGAACCTTGCACACCAACTTAGGTTCTGTTGATTCTCCTTGGGAAGAACAGCTACATGATAGTTTAAAGACCGCTTAATATTTACATAGTAACTAAGTAAAAATTTTAACCAAGATACTTTTAGCTCATCATGTCTAATTCTTACATTAGCAGGTAATTAACATGGATCATCTATGACTTTATTATATGGATTATAAATAAATTCTAAACATATCTAATGTAGAGGGAAGTATGGCACTGTATAATTCACAGTTTTAGTGCTGGGTTTCAAATATAATTTGAGATTATTAAAGAAGAAAAAAAAATGGATACTTTACATTGAATCCTCTAAGTTTTTCCCTCTGGATGGAGGCATTATCACATATGAGCTGCCTGGATTGTATTAACTCAATTACAATTATGGAATAAGGGCATGATATGGACAGCTTATACTCGCACACTGCTGTTTTTAATCAAAGAGAAAGGAGGATGCTGTATGAAGTCCAGTAACAGAAACCTGTCAATAAAGTGTAAGTTTAGTTTTCATACAGCAATTTGCTATGGATATTTTGAAGCAGTGTTATCTGGTGGCCTGCGCTCATACCACAAATGTTCAGGGTCTCATTTTGGGGATTGAAAATATAGATGGATTTCATTTACTTCGCAGCCCATAAAGGACTAAATTTATTTATAAAACACAAGTCCATCCATCCATCCATTTTCCAACCCACTGAATCCGAACACAGGGTCACGGGGGTCTGCTGGAGCCAATCCCAGCCAACACAGGGCACAAGGCAGGAACCAATCCTGTGCAGGGTGCCAACCCACTGCAGGACACACACAAGTCAAATATCAAATTTGACTGTGTTTGAGGTCAATTTCATAATAGTTTACATAAAGGCTTATTATTTAAAAGAACTTAAACACTTTTACTATTTAATCTTTGTAAGAGTTTCAGAAAACCTTAGAATTTGAATTCTGGCTGTCTATAGTGCATCTTTTAGTCATTTGCTGAAACACAGAGAGATCTTTACAAAGGCTTTGTTTGCATTATATAGAAATAAGTGACAAATAAATATACTGTAGGAAGATTTTAAGTTGATATCCCATCCCAGTGTCAGAAAGGCTTTCATGATCAAAATGGAAATAAAGCCCCATTGCACAACATAAATCAAAATGTATGGAAGTAATACTGATTGAGATAAATTATTACAACTGTTATTAAAAATCATTATGAAAAACCTCTGCAACATCTCTGAAAGTAGGATGCTATACTATCATGAGTCTTCGGGTTTGATTTAATTGGTGACATTAGTGGGGCTTGACTTATTTTGAGTTCAATGTGAATGGCCTGTTAATAAAATTTTTCCTCATATAACACTTTGTGAATTTTTTCCGCCTGTGTATTTTTGTAGTGGTTGCGTTTAGCATATTGTTTTTTTCCAGTATATTTCAATTCTTAGTCACTAATATTCATTATTGCTGCCATGTTTAATTGGACTATGCTAATATCTGATCTTTAGATTCCTTACATTCTGTTATAGATTTGATTTGATGTAAGGGAAAATTATATTTCTTATGGCTTCCTACTAAAATTGCACTTTTGTTTCGATATTATATATTTATTTTTTTTGTCATATTTGAGAAATATACAGTATGTTATCTTTGACAAACATATGACATACACATTTTGGTCTGCATGTTTGGTTAAAATAAGAACTGCTAGTGATAACAAAAATGTATGATTGAGATGAAAATTTCATTAGAGCAGTTTATATCATTATAACTGATATCTGTAACTCAAATTTATTTCAAGTGCTAGCCTTGACACTAAACAGTAATGATGCAATTGATTTGAGTTACAAAGAGAATAATTTACTAACAAGACCCGAAGAAGCATTGATGGCATTGTGACTAACGATAATACAACCAATAAAAATTTTGGATAAGTGGATTCAGATGGATGATATCAGTTTTTAGGTTGTTGTTAAAATTTGCAACAATAATAAAGCTGATAATGGAAATAAATGTAAAAAGGCCCTCTGAATAAAACTTGATTAATCACAAGGTCATCACTCTACATTAAAGCAATGCTCTGCTCAACACTACTTAAAAAATGGGTATCTTATAATGGGGATCAATGATTTATATCTTTGTGCAGCCTACACAGCCCTTATGAATATCCATGATTCAGTAAAGAATATTATTTAGTCTCCACACTGAAATCCATCATGTTCAAATCAAGCTACATTTACTATTCTTTCAAGACCTTCATGCAAGAAGGGGCAGAGGGAATAACTGTATTAAATTCAATTTTGTATTTACTACATGAAACCAGTACTAATGTCTCTACACAGATATAAAGAAGGAATGCCATGCAATATAGTGGAACAAAAATCATGATCAGAAAAACTGTGAAATATAAAAAAATTAAATATAGTAAAGTACTGTATGACATTTGAAAGGCCTGGGGTTACTATAAGACAGTCTGAAATGTAACTTGAGGGTGAAGTTATTTTATTGTTTAGTTTAAGCTCTGTTAACTGGGTGTTTCATTAGACAAACTTGATGTGATTTTTATTTTCATTTACTTTGCCATTACAGTCCTGGATGATTAAATAGTAGAGTGTAAGGCTGAGACAATATCGTTTTGGAGCTGTAATGTCTAAAATTGATATGAGTGAGTTTTTTTGTTTTTTTTTTCCCCCCTATGTACAGCAGGTGTGGCATTTTCCAATTAGGAAATCCAGTAATCAACAACAGATTAAGTTACACGGATTATAGTCACTTAACTTTAAATGTTATTTTGAATGTGCAGTCAAGCTATAAATTTATGGTATTTCTAAAAGTTAGCTTTTTTCAGTTTTATTCCATTAGTCAGGTTCACGCTCTAACCCCCCGTCTGATCTGACTCTAACAGCGCCAGTATAAATTCACACCCGATCTGATGCTGTTCATTTTCAAATAATATTGCATTAGTGCGATGATGTTTTCTGATTGGTACTATTCAGGTCATAAAATGATTTCTTCAAAATGTCCCATTTATTTGTCTCTTCTTTGCACCAGAAGACGTGAGCTTATTCAGTACAGTCGGTCGATGTGTGGTATAACATGCTTCACTTGGTGGCGATGAATGCACATATACTGTACAAGTCATGCATGGGGGGCACTGAGAAAAGAAGAGTGTTCATGGCTCGCCTTGCAGAGGATCTTCATAGTCACTTCTTACAAGACAAGGCGATGGATAAAGCAAAAGAGGATGCAACATTGACAAGCTTCTGTTCCAAGACAGCTGCTTCCCCAGCCCCTTCAGTGTAATAGTAACGACAGCACAGAGAGAAGTGTGTACATTGCATAAACATAGAAAGGACGGTCCTTGGGTATGTGGGAACTGTTAACATTTGAATCTGATGATTACATATAGTGTGGAACTGACCTCTCTGTACAGTTCTTTCCTGTGCATGTCCTGGAGTAAAAAGGAACTGTACCGTGCACCAAAATGAGAAGACTGCATTGGCAAGATCAAAATAAAAAAAAAACTGCGGTCACTGATTACAAGTGCAAGAAGACATGCAACTGAATATAAATAATGTGAATAATTTTGCATCAGTGCGACAATGTTTTCCGAAATGTACTATACAGGTCATAAAATCATTTATTCCAAATATCATATATACCTATGTCTCTGTTTTTTTGTAAGTGCTGCTTTGACATCATGGACCATAAGATGCATACTAATTCAGCACGCGAGGGAACACTCAATAAAACTAAATAAAAAAAATGTCAAGTGACAGTGAGATATAAAGCAGGCAGATTTACCAATGTTTGTGTGTCAGCTATTATCCCTCCAGATCAGAGAACACCACTCACATCTACAGTTATTCCCAGTTTCAGATAATAGGTAACCACGTAAGATCTGGGACGTTGGGTAGGTGTAGTGTAGCTGTTGTGATCGTGACTAAGAGAATAAAAGTGAGGTGGTTATAACAGCAGCCTGTTTGCTGCTTGGGCTTATTGACACATTTAGAAGACAAAAGAGGTTAAGGAGAGGTGCAAAGGGATTTACGGTGGGCCAGATTTACGGGTTTTTTCGCTGGCTCTGGTAATTTTAGTGTTAATGGCCAAAAAAAAAAAATATGAGTTTGATTGTGGAAGACTTGGTATGTATAACCTATATCCAGACAAATAGCAAGCAACTAGGCAACTCTCCTTATCTAACAGGAATACAGTTAAATGCATAACTGTCACCCAAATAATTAAAGACCATGCGTACAGAGAGAAAAATTTAATTGAATTGCTTATTGCGAGCCTCAAGTGTGTGAGCTACAACTTGAACATTCTAATGTTGCACAACTGAAGGAAATAAGGACAAAATATTTATATGGCAAAATTTGCTATTCAATTAGTCTGTTTACAATATTGTATTATTCATCTAAGTTTTTGTATAGTGTTCCTTTATATTGTAAGAAATATGATTGTCTGTAGATAGAAGATCTGCTTGTTGCACTCTCTAACAATGCATACATTTGACTCAAAAAGGAAATGTGGCACTGGCCCCATGTGCAGCAATCCCCCTTTCACTTTGCCTCAGTAACAAATTCAGTATCTTTTAAATTACACATTTTATAGATCAACATTTGTATTAATGTTGTTAAATCCCTGAAATTGTGTATGTGTATTGATGTAATATTTTATGAATTTAGATAAAACATTAATATACAGTTTGAAGAAAGTCTTTAAACAAGTTTCATAATAGCACCTTTACCATTTGTTGTCTGTTGTTATATTAATCTACAACACTAGGTGGCTAATTCTAATAATAGAATTAAAAGACATTTTTTTCCTTTCAGTTGTGCACTTTGTTATATACACTGAATGTATTTAATAGTTTTACTCCATCATAAATACTTTGCAGATTGACGTCTTCTAAAATGCTACATTAAACAATTTTGTAGTTTAGTGCAGCAAATACAGTGCATTTCTTAATTAATTTATGTAGATTAAGTATATGTTTAAGTCGTGTAAATAATAAAAACCTGTATTAGGCACATTCAACAGTATTTGACAGATCATCTCTTATACCTGAAAGGTTTGTCCTAAAATTACTTTTTGTTTCTATTTTCTCTTTTTGAGAGCTTGGGAAGTACGTTCCATGTTATGAGCATGTAGCAGAGCAGTTTGGGCAAATTTATCAAATTGAGTATCTAAACACAGAGTGAGCAGGATTTCCATTACAACCCACAATAGTAATGCTGCTGTGAGGCACAGCAATTTATTGGAACCTATTAACTTTTTTTCTGAATACACAAAGTAACAAAATAAGCAGTCTTTAAACTTAATAAAATGCTGCCAGTGATAAGTCCATCATCATTAATTGTGGGTGGGGTAAGAAAAACTGTTTGTATAATAAATGAAAAAGAAATTATTGTCTTTGTACTTTATTTTAAAAGATAGCTTAGAGCAAGAAAGAGGCTATTACTTGTTCAAGTTCAGTACGTCTCCAAGAAAAGGAGCCTCACTTAGCATGGTATAAAGAAATTACATGGATTGCTGCTTATGGATGAAGAATGTCACAGTTGTTTACTGCTGTGTTTATCACTGAGAAAACTCAAACAACTATAGCAACAACTAATTTAAGATAATTTATGTGGAAGTTGTTTACTTAATTTTTGAATCTTAGATTCTTAGATTTATTAATCAAACCTGCTATATGTAGTTTACGTTAGCTTAAATGTTAAATATACTCCAATTCAGAAGCACATGGTGGAAGCTTTATCCTCTAGTGCTTGAGTTAATACTAACATTAATCTACAACATAAGGTTAATTATTATTTTTTCACTCTAGTGTAACCCTTAACCAGCTCATACTCTAAACATATGTTATATTGAAAGGTTTGGAAATTTGGTAGGATAAGTTGGGAAGAGGGGATGGCATTTTCTAATATCCTTCTACCTGAATTTGTGGAATTTCTTATTTCCATGATCATGTTTTTCTGATCATACCCTCAACCTTCAATCTAATATTGATGTATTTATAGTATGTTCTTTCTAGGTGCAGCTCACAAGTAATGATCATGGAGTTTAATTAGTTTGCAAGTTACACCTAAAGCACCTCAGTGTTCTGCCTTACATTAGCTCTTTCCCAACAACCCAGAAAATAACCTGATTCTGTTTGTTATTGTCATCTTGGATATGTGACACTTAATTTTCTCCTTCTAAGTTATCGTTGTCTCTATCTGCTCTTACTCTTTTGATCTACTGATATTGTTGACTTTTCTTGATTAGTTCATTCTCTGCTTTGAGATTCTCTGCTTTGTCTGATCCAACTGAATTGTATTATTGTTTGTTTTGTAAAATGTTAGAGAGAGTGCTTTGACAAGCATTATATACATTAAAGATTAGCTGATAAAATGAGTAATGCCATTAAACTCTGTCCCTTTAAAATTTACAATACGTAGAGTCTTCTAGTGATCTGTCCTATAGTATGTAAGTTGTCTTTTTTTAAGTGGGGGACAGGAGTGGGGCAACTTCTGTGGAGTGCAAGAATTAGCCCACCCTCTCGTTCCCTTCCATGTTTTCCAGTAAATTGAATAAATAAAATGCACAAATGTAACTTTCTTCTACAGTTTATTCTTGCACTGTTGTGCTGTTAAGCAAGCAAAAAAATAATAATTCTGAAAAGTAGAACCTCACCTACTGGAGGTGTAGTTGAGTTCTGAAATTTGTGTCAAGTTTGAAATAAATCACTAAATGTTTAGAGGACACACTTACAAATGTGATAGCGCTGCCTCTTAAACCTCTATTAATTTGATGCTTTTGTGTCAGTTGTCTCTGGAGATTTCAGCCATTTCCTTGCTTCTGTGCATAGATTTCACCTCTCCACAATGATGAGGAAGAAATTTCACAAAAAAGGAGTGAATTTGGCCTTGTACACCACTGAACTAAACCTGTTAGCTTAATTTCTAATGATAGGATGATCAAGACAGTTTTAGAATGAAAGGTTTTTACATTTTTATATAATGGCAACAAAAAATTGAATGATGGTTTTAAATCTATACTTATATTAAATAAGAAATCTACAAGCTCAAGGCTAATAACAAAGCCTGGCTTAGGCATAAATTAATAAACAGATCATGAAATACATCATACATCTTATAATATTATATAAATGAACATACTGTATACTGCCATTGCAATCTTTAGCTCAAGTGAAAATTAAATACATTGAGGTAACAGGAAAGGAAAATACTGAATGAAAATTAATAAAATGTCCCATAGTCCCCGACTCTTAAAACCAATAATGCATCAGTACAAGTATGTCAAGTCTGCAATTAGTTCCACTTATCTTCAAGTTTAGACCTAACCCGAATAGGTTAACAATAGGGACATTCACTGATTTGCCACTGTGACACTTTTTGGTGTTTTTTTTTTTTATTAAATTAAATTTTGAAAAGCCTAAAAGCGTGAAAGTATTTAGTTTTTGCATCTTTTTTCATTGGTTCTATTCTTGTAACTTTGTACTTTTTCTAATAATGGCCATCTTCTTAATATTTGTTTTTAGAATGGGAAACCCTCCTGCCTGTAAATATTTTATTTGCTATGTGGCAGATGGCCATCTGCCGGGATGCCTCCATGCTGGGAGGACTGGGGAAGCAAGCATGGCCAGAGCGCTACCCTCCCTGGAGTGCTAGATGGCAGCCCCTGTGGGTTGCAGCAGGGCCTAGGACTCCCACATAGCTCCATGGGAGTTGGAGTTTGATGTGGCCCTGTTGGGATCCATGGGCAGCTCAAGGTGGTGCTGCAGCAACTGCTAAGCACTCCTGGGCAGTTTTTCTGCCACGCCTGGTAGTACTGCCGGAATTAGGTTATCAAACACCTGGAGCACTTCCGGGTTCCTTATATAAGGGGCCAGCAGACACTACTCGGTGAGCCACAGTTGAAAGGAGAGAGATGAAGCATGCCAGGAGGAGTGGAGAATGACAAGAAGGAGAATGAAAATAAGTAGAATTGTGTTGAGTATTGTGCTTGTGGTAGACAGGGAAGATGTTTTCCACAAGGGAAAAAGAACAGGAAAAGCAGTGTGTACTTTGGAGTTGTGCTTCTCCATCTATCTGTGCTGAGTTGGGTGGCGATGCCCACCTGTAGAGGTTCACAGCTATTTTTGAAAGTGTATATGTATTTATTAGATTTCCAAAGGCCTTCTGCTTGTAACATTTTTAAGCATTCCTTTGAAACACAGCATATTAAATAGAAAACACACAAATGAAATTATTAAAACAGCCTCTACTGACCAATGTGACTTGCTAATTTTCTTTCATATCAGTGATGCATGTAAATAAATTTCTAAATATTAGCAGTATTTCAAAATGTGTTCACTTAAGAGTAACAGGCAGAGATTATTGTCAAACATGCTTAAGCAATTCCTTAGTTTAAGGGGAAGAGCCCATCCCAGCTGCATCATGCACAAGGCAGATGCCAGTCCACTATGTGATATTGTACATTATGGGGGCCTCCAACATGATGGAATAATGTCAAAATCTTGTATAGTGACTCTGAATGGCTGCAGCAGTTTTTGTTGTTTCATTTTGCATTTTGTGTTTTTCTTTTATTTACTCTCCTCTTATTTTTAACTGTTTAATCTCTCCTTAGGTATTATTTTGCATAACATTGTCATTATGGGGGTGGCACAGTGGGTAGCGCTGCTGCTCAAGAGTTAGGAGACCCGGTTCACTTCCCGGTCCTCCCTGTGGAGTTAGCATGTTCTCCCTGTGCCTGCGTGGGTTTCCTCCGGGTACTCTGGTTTCCTCCCACAGTCCAAAGACATGCAGGTTAGGTGGATTGGTGATTCTAAATTGGCCTTGGTGTTTGTGTGTGTTCTGCGGTGGGTTGGCACCCTGCCCGGGATTGGTTCCTGTGTTGGCTGGGATTGGCTCCAGCAGACCCCCGTGACCCTGTGTTTGGATTCAGCGGGTTGGAAAATGGATGAATGGATTGTCATTATGGGTGTTGACCTACCACAGGACCACAGTAATGCTTTTATTAAAGAAAGTCTTAAAAACACAGATGATTCATAGGTGTGTTATCATTGAAGTGCAGTGGAGAAGAGAATGTGTTTTAATGTATTGTAGGGTAATTTGGAGATTTTTTTTCTCTTCATTTTCATCTGATAAATGTTTGTGTCATTTGGAATAACAAGGCCAATGTAAATTCTTTGCTTAATAATTCTAGTGTTTCATTTTTCATAAAATAAACAATCACCACAACAATAATAATGACAACAATAACCCTCTTAACAGAAGTAGTATAGGACACACAGACCCAGCAAAGGAAAACTAAATGAGCAGTGTGATGACTGAGGCACATTGGCTTTGAATACATTACTAATGATCGATTTAATCCAACATGAAAATATAAACGTCTCCAAAAAAGACTTAATTTAAAACGTGTTAAAACTTAACAAATATTCTCTGTTGTTAACTGCCATATATGTAATAACTCGCATTCCTCACTCCAGTCCTGGCTCTTGAAAAGTTATCTATATTTGGCTTATCATCTGAAAAACTCTGGCACCATGTATTATGTGGACAATGATAATACGTTCTTTGCATATACTGATGTGAACAAAGCAAATAGGAATCTTTGGTAAGTGTTTAATTATTATATTTCAATTGCATCAACTGCAATATGGGTTTAGTCATTTATCTCAAACACCTAAATTAAATTGATAAGTCAATTCATTATGGAGCTGATTTGGTAAGATTTTGCTGTTACCATTCCTGAAAGCTGAAAGGTCAAGTACAGATCCAACTTGATAAGTAGCCTGTAATAACATAGAAAATCAAACACATCTGCAATGGACCATTAGTCTCAATTTTACCTTTTCTGAACTGTCTAGCATTAATCGAGTAGGAAGGGCATCCGGTGTAGAATTTTGCCAAATCAATATGCGGACAACAATACAAATTTCCATATTGGATTGGTTGAGCCCCAGGTTAACAATGACTGCCAACAGCACTGTTAGCCGACAGGGTGCTGGCGGAAATTGGGCTACTGATGGCCGAAGAAGAAGAAGAAGAGGGGAGGAAAGTAAAGAGAGTGGTACTGAGGGTAGGAGCTTTGAATGTTGGCAGTATGACTGATAAGGGGAGAGAGATAGGATGGAGAGAAGGAAGGCTGATATATTTGTGCATGCAATTCATTAAATGGAAGGGGAATAGGGCCAGGTGGATTGGAGGTGTATTCAAATTGTTCTATCATGGTGTGGATGGGTGGAGAAATGGGGTAGGATTTATTCTGAAGGAACAGTATGTGAAGAGTGTTTTGAAGGTGAAAAGAGTGTCAGGCAGAGTAATGATTATGAAGCTGGAAATTGGAGGTGTGATGATGAATGTTAGTACATATGCACCGCAAGTTGGGTGTGCAATGGGTGAGAAAGAAGATCTTTGGAGTGAGTTGGATGAAGTGATGAACAGTGTACCCAAGGGACAGAAATTGGTGATTGGAGCGGATTTCAATGGGCATGTTGGTGAAGGGAACCGTGGAGATGAGGAGGTGATGGGTAGATATGGTGTCAAGGAGTAAGGAATGAAGAAGGTCAGAGGATAGTCCATAGGGTTACGTACAAGAGTGCAGGATGATGTACACAGGTAGATTACATCCTATGCAGAAGAGTTGATCTAAAGGAGATTGAAGACTGCAAAGTGGTGGCAGGGGAAAGTGTAGATGCCCCAAGGCGAAATTGACATAATCCAGCAGCAGCATAGGAAGGTGGTCTGTAGGATGACATTA
Organism: Polypterus senegalus; assembly: GCF_016835505.1. Taxonomy (NCBI): domain Eukaryota; kingdom Metazoa; phylum Chordata; class Cladistia; order Polypteriformes; family Polypteridae; genus Polypterus; species Polypterus senegalus. The sequence goes on from NC_053155.1 coordinate 158,660,601, forward strand.
GAGATCAAGAAGGGGAAGAGAGTGAGGGAAGAGCCAAGGATCAAATGGTGAAAGTTGAAAAAGGAAGAATGCAAGGTTGAGTTTAGAGAGGAGGTGACACAGGCACTGAGTGACAGTGAATGGGGCAACTTCTGTGGAGTGCAAGAATTAGCCCACCCTCTCGTTCCCTTCCATGTTTTCCAGTAAATTGAATAAATAAAATGCACAAATGTAACTTTCTTCTACAGTTTATTCTTGCACTGTTGTGCTGTTAAGCAAGCAAAAAAATAATAATTCTGAAAAGTAGAACCTCACCTACTGGAGGTGTAGTTGAGTTCTGAAATTTGTGTCAAGTTTGAAATAAATCACTAAATGTTTAGAGGACACACTTACAAATGTGATAGCGCTGCCTCTTAAACCTCTATTAATTTGATGCTTTTGTGTCAGTTGTCTCTGGAGATTTCAGCCATTTCCTTGCTTCTGTGCATAGATTTCACCTCTCCACAATGATGAGGAAGAAATTTCACAAAAAAGGAGTGAATTTGGCCTTGTACACCACTGAACTAAACCTGTTAGCTTAATTTCTAATGATAGGATGATCAAGACAGTTTTAGAATGAAAGGTTTTTACATTTTTATATAATGGCAACAAAAAATTGAATGATGGTTTTAAATCTATACTTATATTAAATAAGAAATCTACAAGCTCAAGGCTAATAACAAAGCCTGGCTTAGGCATAAATTAATAAACAGATCATGAAATACATCATACATCTTATAATATTATATAAATGAACATACTGTATACTGCCATTGCAATCTTTAGCTCAAGTGAAAATTAAATACATTGAGGTAACAGGAAAGGAAAATACTGAATGAAAATTAATAAAATGTCCCATAGTCCCCGACTCTTAAAACCAATAATGCATCAGTACAAGTATGTCAAGTCTGCAATTAGTTCCACTTATCTTCAAGTTTAGACCTAACCCGAATAGGTTAACAATAGGGACATTCACTGATTTGCCACTGTGACACTTTTTGGTGTTTTTTTTTTTTATTAAATTAAATTTTGAAAAGCCTAAAAGCGTGAAAGTATTTAGTTTTTGCATCTTTTTTCATTGGTTCTATTCTTGTAACTTTGTACTTTTTCTAATAATGGCCATCTTCTTAATATTTGTTTTTAGAATGGGAAACCCTCCTGCCTGTAAATATTTTATTTGCTATGTGGCAGATGGCCATCTGCCGGGATGCCTCCATGCTGGGAGGACTGGGGAAGCAAGCATGGCCAGAGCGCTACCCTCCCTGGAGTGCTAGATGGCAGCCCCTGTGGGTTGCAGCAGGGCCTAGGACTCCCACATAGCTCCATGGGAGTTGGAGTTTGATGTGGCCCTGTTGGGATCCATGGGCAGCTCAAGGTGGTGCTGCAGCAACTGCTAAGCACTCCTGGGCAGTTTTCTGCCACGCCTGGTAGTACTGCCGGAATTAGGTTATCAAACACCTGGAGCACTTCCGGGTTCCTTATATAAGGGGCCAGCAGACACTACTCGGTGAGCCACAGTTGAAAGGAGAGAGATGAAGCATGCCAGGAGGAGTGGAGAATGACAAGAAGGAGAATGAAAATAAGTAGAATTGTGTTGAGTATTGTGCTTGTGGTAGACAGGGAAGATGTTTTCCACAAGGGAAAAAGAACAGGAAAAGCAGTGTGTACTTTGGAGTTGTGCTTCTCCATCTATCTGTGCTGAGTTGGGTGGCGATGCCCACCTGTAGAGGTTCACAGCTATTTTTGAAAGTGTATATGTATTTATTAGATTTCCAAAGGCCTTCTGCTTGTAACATTTTTAAGCATTCCTTTGAAACACAGCATATTAAATAGAAAACACACAAATGAAATTATTAAAACAGCCTCTACTGACCAATGTGACTTGCTAATTTTCTTTCATATCAGTGATGCATGTAAATAAATTTCTAAATATTAGCAGTATTTCAAAATGTGTTCACTTAAGAGTAACAGGCAGAGATTATTGTCAAACATGCTTAAGCAATTCCTTAGTTTAAGGGGAAGAGCCCATCCCAGCTGCATCATGCACAAGGCAGATGCCAGTCCACTATGTGATATTGTACATTATGGGGGCCTCCAACATGATGGAATAATGTCAAAATCTTGTATAGTGACTCTGAATGGCTGCAGCAGTTTTTGTTGTTTCATTTTGCATTTTGTGTTTTTCTTTTATTTACTCTCCTCTTATTTTTAACTGTTTAATCTCTCCTTAGGTATTATTTTGCATAACATTGTCATTATGGGGGTGGCACAGTGGGTAGCGCTGCTGCCTCGCAGTTAGGAGACCCGGGTTCACTTCCCGGGTCCTCCCTGCGTGGAGTTAGCATGTTCTCCCTGTGCCTGCGTGGGTTTCCTCCGGGTACTCTGGTTTCCTCCCACAGTCCAAAGACATGCAGGTTAGGTGGATTGGTGATTCTAAATTGGCCTTGGTGTTTGTGTGTGTTCTGCGGTGGGTTGGCACCCTGCCCGGGATTGGTTCCTGTGTTGGCTGGGATTGGCTCCAGCAGACCCCCGTGACCCTGTGTTTGGATTCAGCGGGTTGGAAAATGGATGAATGGATTGTCATTATGGGTGTTGACCTACCACAGGACCACAGTAATGCTTTTATTAAAGAAAGTCTTAAAAACACAGATGATTCATAGGTGTGTTATCATTGAAGTGCAGTGGAGAAGAGAATGTGTTTTAATGTATTGTAGGGTAATTTGGAGATTTTTTTTCTCTTCATTTTCATCTGATAAATGTTTGTGTCATTTGGAATAACAAGGCCAATGTAAATTCTTTGCTTAATAATTCTAGTGTTTCATTTTTCATAAAATAAACAATCACCACAACAATAATAATGACAACAATAACCCTCTTAACAGAAGTAGTATAGGACACACAGACCCAGCAAAGGAAAACTAAATGAGCAGTGTGATGACTGAGGCACATTGGCTTTGAATACATTACTAATGATCGATTTAATCCAACATGAAAATATAAACGTCTCCAAAAAAGACTTAATTTAAAACGTGTTAAAACTTAACAAATATTCTCTGTTGTTAACTGCCATATATGTAATAACTCGCATTCCTCACTCCAGTCCTGGCTCTTGAAAAAGTTATCTATATTTGGCTTATCATCTGAAAAACTCTGGCACCATGTATTATGTGGACAATGATAATACGTTCTTTGCATATACTGATGTGAACAAAGCAAATAGGAATCTTTGGTAAGTGTTTAATTATTATATTTCAATTGCATCAACTGCAATATGGGTTTAGTCATTTATCTCAAACACCTAAATTAAATTGATAAGTCAATTCATTATGGAGCTGATTTGGTAAGATTTTGCTGTTACCATTCCTGAAAGCTGAAAGGTCAAGTACAGATCCAACTTGATAAGTAGCCTGTAATAACATAGAAAATCAAACACATCTGCAATGGACCATTAGTCTCAATTTTACCTTTTCTGAACTGTCTAGCATTAATCGAGTAGGAAGGGCATCCGGTGTAGAATTTTGCCAAATCAATATGCGGACAACAATACAAATTTCCATATTGGATTGGTTGAGCCCCAGGTTAACAATGACTGCCAACAGCACTGTTAGCCGACAGGGTGCTGGCGGAAATTGGGCTACTGATGGCCGAAGAAGAAGAAGAAGAGGGGGGAGGAAAGTAAAGAGAGTGGTACTGAGGGTAGGAGCTTTGAATGTTGGCAGTATGACTGATAAGGGGAGAGAGATAGGATGGAGAGAAGGAAGGCTGATATATTTGTGCATGCAATTCATTAAATGGAAGGGGAATAGGGCCAGGTGGATTGGAGGTGTATTCAAATTGTTCTATCATGGTGTGGATGGGTGGAGAAATGGGGTAGGATTTATTCTGAAGGAACAGTATGTGAAGAGTGTTTTGAAGGTGAAAAGAGTGTCAGGCAGAGTAATGATTATGAAGCTGGAAATTGGAGGTGTGATGATGAATGTTAGTACATATGCACCGCAAGTTGGGTGTGCAATGGGTGAGAAAGAAGATCTTTGGAGTGAGTTGGATGAAGTGATGAACAGTGTACCCAAGGGACAGAAATTGGTGATTGGAGCGGATTTCAATGGGCATGTTGGTGAAGGGAACCGTGGAGATGAGGAGGTGATGGGTAGATATGGTGTCAAGGAGTAAGGAATGAAGAAGGTCAGAGGATAGTCCATAGGGTTACGTACAAGAGTGCAGGATGATGTACACAGGTAGATTACATCCTATGCAGAAGAGTTGATCTAAAGGAGATTGAAGACTGCAAAGTGGTGGCAGGGGAAAGTGTAGATGCCCCAAGGCGAAATTGACATAATCCAGCAGCAGCATAGGAAGGTGGTCTGTAGGATGACATTAGAGATCAAGAAGGGGAAGAGAGTGAGGGAAGAGCCAAGGATCAAATGGTGAAAGTTGAAAAAGGAAGAATGCAAGGTTGAGTTTAGAGAGGAGGTGACACAGGCACTGAGTGACAGTGAAGAGTTACCAGACAGCTGAGAAACTACAGCAGATGTAGTAAGGGTGACAGCAAGAAAGGTTGCTTGGTGTGACATTTGGAAAAAGGAAGAAGGAAAAGAAAACCTGGTAGTGGAATGTGGAAATACAGGAGAGTATACAGAGGAAGAGAATGGCAAAGAGGAAGTGGGACAGTCGGAGAGATGTCGAAAGTAGACAAGAGAACAAAGAGATAAGGCACAAGGTGAAGAAAGATGTGGCAAAGGCTAAGGAAAAGGCGTATGGAGGTTGGACACTAAGGAGGAAGAAAAGGACCTGTACCAATTGGCTAGACAGAGGGACTGAGCTGGGAAAGATGTGCTGCAGGTTAGGGTGACAAAGGATAAAGATGGAAATATATTCACAAGCGAGGAGAGTGTGTTGAGCAGATGGAAAGAGTACTTTGAGAGGCTGATGAATGAAGAGAATGAGAGAGAGAAGAGGTTGGGTGATGTGAAGATAGGGAATCAGGAAGTGCAATGGATTAGCAAGGAGTAAGTAAGTAAGGACAGCTATGAAGAGGATGATAAATGTAAAGGCCGTTGATCCACATGACATACCTGTGAAAGTATGGAGGTGTTTAGGAGAGATGGCAGTGGAGTTTTTAACCAGATTGTTTGATGGAATCTTGGAAAGTAAGATGATGCTTGAGGAGTGGAGAAGTGTACTGGTGCCGATATTTATGAATAAGGGGGATGTGCAGGACTGCAGTAACTAGAGGGGAATAAAATTGATGAGCCACAGCATGAAGTTATGGGAAAGAGTAGTGGAAGCTAGGTTAAGAAGTGAGGTGATGATTAGTGAGCAGGAGTATGGTTTCACGCCAAGAAAGAGCACCACCGATGCAATGTTTGCTCTGGGGATGTTGATAGAGAAGTTTAGAGAAGGCCAAAAGGAGTTGGATTACGTTTTTGTAGACCTGGAGAAAGCATATGACAAGGTGCCTCAAGAGGAGCTGTGGTATTGTATGAGGAAGTAGGGAGTTGCAGAAAAGTATGTAAGAGTTGTACAGGATATGTACGAGGGAAGTGTGACAGTGGTGATGTCTGCAGTAGGAGCGACGGATGCATTCAACATGGTGGTGGGATTACATCAGGGATCAGCTCTGAGCCCTTTCTTATTTGCAGTGGTGATGGACAAGTTGACAGACGAGATTAGACAGCAGTCCCCATGCACTATGATATTTGCTGATGACACTGTGATCTGTAGCGTAGTACAGAGTAGGTTGAGGAGACACTGGAGAGATGGAGATATGCTCTAGAGAGGGGAGGAATGAAGGTCAGTAGGAACAAGACAGAATACATGTGTGTAAATGAGAGGTAGGTCAGTGGAATGGTGAGGATGCAGGGAGTAGAGTTGGCGAAGGTGGATGAGTTTAAATACTTGGGATCAACAGTACCGAGTAATGGATTGTGGAAGAGAGGTGAAAAAGAGAGTGCAGGCATGGTGGAATGGGTGTAGAAGAGTGTCAGGAGTAATTTGTGACAGACGGGTATCGGCAAGAGTGAAAGAGACGGTCTACAGGACAGTATCAAGACCAGCTATGTTATATGGGTTGGAGATGGTGGCACTGACCAGAAAGCAGGAGACGGAGCTGGAGGTGGCAGAGTCAAAGATGTTAAGATTTGCACTGGGTGTGACAAGGATGGATAGGATTAGAAATTAGTACATTAGAGGGTCAACTCAAGTTGGATGGTTGGGAGACAAAGTCAGAGAGGCGAGATTGCGTTGGTTTGGACATGTGCAGAGGAGAGATGCTAGTTATATTGGGAGAAAGATGCTAAGGATAGAGCTGCCTGGGAGGAGGAAAAGAGGAAGGCCTAAGTGAAGGTTTATGGATGTGTTGAGAGAGGACATGCAGTTGATGGGTGTAACAGAACAAAATTCAGAGGACAGAAAGATATGGAAGAAGATGATCCGCTGTGGCAACAGGAGCAGCCCACAGAAGAAGAAGAAGCCATTGTCATACGTGCCCTTTTTTGAAAAGTTCAGCTTTGAACTAAAGTGTAAAATATAAGGGTCCCAGGGAGTCTGAGACCTCCTAAGTAACTCTTTTGACTCCCTGAAAGTCATGATTATGGATGGGGTCCCTGAATATGAATTATAAAAATATGCCACAGTGTCATTAATAATTCCTTCAGGGCCCTTTACTGAGTGTGAGAGAAAGTACTATAGCAGCTGACACACAGCTTTTCACTGGCAGGTAAGGAATAAGCCTGACTCTGAGTGCTACACATGCTGACACTTGCTGAGCTCTTGATTGGCAGCAGTGTTTCAGCATGGAAGAGAAACGCATCTTCAGACAAATTTCTGAATTTCAATTAAAAGAAATAGCATTTTTGAAAAGAAAATGTGAATAATATCTCCATGTCACCATTAATTATTTTCTTGGTTTTGTGCTGAAGAGTGTGATTGTGGATTCCAGAAACTGAAAAGAGATTGCTGATATCTAATACCTGCAGTGGACTTGCGTCCTGCCCAGGGTTTTTTCCTTCCTTGCACCCTATGTTGGCTGGGATTGGCTCCAGCAGACCCCCATGACCCTTTAGTTAGGATATAGCCGGTTGGATAATGGATGGATGGATATCTAATAGGGTAACTGCTTTACCCTAAAAACATCTTGCTTTAGCCTTTTCTTTTACACACTGCTTAGAACCAAATTTCCTTCACCTTTGCAGACTGACTTACAATTTTCTATTTCCTTTTGCTGAAAGATTTCCCACAAGGGCAGCTATAAGGTTATAATCACAAAATAAAAGGCTTTCTGAGGAGTAATGCCAATGCTAAACTTACCATCTGCAACAATGTGAAGTCAAAATGACGTAATACTAACTGCTTATAAAGACTTTATCTTAGGTCTTTGATACAAAGATTGGAGAAATTACTGAGTAACAAATTATGTTATTCAATATGGGGAGTACTATGCAACAACATGATGGCAATCCATTGAAAAATAACCAGAAGAATGGTGTTACGATAATGAACCAAAAATAAAATAAGTAAATAAAAACTAACAAGCAACAATAATGGTACAAATATACCAGGAAATGGCTTTCAAGAGCAAACCAAGTCCAAGATGGTTACTCCTTATGATGTCTATGATACTCTTAATATTCTTTGAACCACAAAATTCTTCTCTTATTATGCAATGCTAAAGTTTTTGCCTGTGGTAATGACTGCAACATTACACAAAGTTAAACATTTTATTAATTCCCAACCATTCTTCATTTTTATTTGTGTGCTAATAACACTGATATATTTTTTAATAATAAAATTAATTATACTTCTGTTTATTTAGCAGGGTCTGCATGCTTCTTGATAAGGTGTTTTAATGTATTTGAAGCTCCATAGAAACCATTAAAATATTTCACTAGTACATGGGATAATTTTGGGTTTTCATTTTTATATTTTTAGTTGTTGATAATTTCCATCAGAATTTTTGAAGCACTATTTTTTTCTTTTTTTTTGTGTGTGTGGCTGCCACAATTTTGTGTCTGTCCTTGCATGGCCACAACCATATATATATATACTAGCAAAATACCCGCGCTTCGCAGTGGAGAAGTAGTGTGTTAAAGAAGCAATGAAAAAGAAAAGGAAACATTTTGAAAATAACGTAACATGATTGTCAATGTAATTGTTTTGTCACTGTTGTGAGTGATGAGTGTTGTTGTCATATATATATATATATATATATATATATATATATATATATATTTACACACACATACATAAACATATATATATATATATACATATCTATACATATACACATACACACACACATAAATACATACACACATACATACATACACACACAAATACATATATATATACATACATACACACACACACACATATATAAACATATATATACATATACATACATATCTACATATATACACACACAGCTATTTCAGTATCAGTGCAATACGCTGCTTGTTAAAACGGATAACTCCCGCTCTTACGCAAGTCTGCGTGATATTATGAACTATCGATTTGTTCAAGTTCTATTTAAATTTTAAATAGAAGGAATTTTTATTTAGTCGACAGAAATATCTTTGGTAGGAATGGTAAAACAGACAGGAATATTATTCGTGAATAAATCAACTCAAACCTTAAACAACTTATAATATTTTGCTCTCCATAAAAATATATCCTGTCTAAATTATACAAGTTAGAAATAAAGTAAACGTTAAAAGAACAAACATTCAAATTTCTTTACTCTTATGTAATTTTATATGAAAAATAAACTTAGATTTTAAATATCCCAAAAGATTTTGCTCTCCATAAAAATATATCCTGTCAAAATGATACAAATTCAAATATGAACATGCTGCATAACAAAACCTAGAAATATAAATAAAATGTGTTCTTTTCAGCAATAACAAATCAAATCATTCAGTTGTCTTTGCTCATATGTCATTTTAGAGCTGGACGCCTGGCATCTTTTTTTGGCCACAGGTTCGTTTCTGTTTGGTGTGAGGTTCTGTGTTGTGGAGATTCTCAGGATGGATTGCAGGTGCTCATCAGTGAGGCGACTCCTGTGTGCTGTTTTGTTAGTCTTTATCACTGAGAAGAGCTTCTCACACAGATATGTGCTACCAAACATGCACAAGGTTCGAGCCGCATGTAGACGGACTTTTTGTTCTTCAAAGTCACCAAAGCGCCGCAAACTCAGTGCGCCAGTTTATCAGCAAAGTGCGATTTGGGAACACCGTAGTGACGACTTGGTTTAACATTACTTGGCAACAGGGAAAGTGGGCAAGGTGCACTGGTGCATTTGTGTCTCCCATAAAAGCAGCTTCACTTGAAATCACTTTGTGATTGTGCACGGGTAAAACGTCCGCTGAAGTGTCAGATTCTTATTTAATTATGCTGCTTTCTGTATCTTCTGCATTGCATTCAGGTTAACCTGATGTTTTGTCTCATAGTGCCGCCTTAGATTAAATTCTGTAATTACAGCCACATTAGCTCCACAAATGAGACACACGGGTTCAGTAAACATATACTCAGCCTCCCATCGGTTTTTAAAGGCTCTATTTTCAGAATCAACTTTTCTCTTCAGCATCGTGTGAGCTAGCTTCGCAATAACTTGATTAACTCGGTAAGTGTTCGGCAAGGCAGCTGAAGCGCTGCATTATGGGATCTGTAGTTTATTGTGTTACCAGCGCTTCATATACCCGGCTTTAATAACAATAATACAGTATATAAAATGATCTCGGGCCGGATATAATTACACGCCGGGCGGATGTGGCCCGCGCCCTTGAGTTTGACACATATGGACTAAATAGAACTTGAAAAGATATATTTTTTCAAATGTGATCGCAATTCAGATAGAGTTGACGCAAGCACTACAGCCTGCATGCCTCAATAAGTCATCCTCCCTCGCTCTTACTTTTTACCGCTCATCTAATGAATACACTGAGTATGGCTTTACCAAAACAATCATTGATGGCTAATAAAGTATCCATTATTCGAGTATGTAGATCGGGTATATATATATATATATATATATACGCGATCGCAGCGAGAAGTAGTGTGTTAAAAAGCTAGAAAAGAAAAGGGAACATTTTAAAAATAACGTAACATGACTGTCAATATACAGTATTTGTTTTGTGAGTGTTACTGAGTGTTGCTGTCATCAAGGATTTGATTATCATTATTTCTTTCCATCAGGTTCGTATTTGTAGGATGTGTTGTGTTCAAGTTACATTCCGTGTTTGTCAATCGCTGTAAAGATGACAGGTTTCATTCATCGATTCGTTTCTTACTGCATCAATAAACAGCTCGCCTTCTTCTTTATCTGAGACCTGACACACTGCATGCACGGTTTTTTACACTGTCTTCCTTTAGCGGACATTGACTTTTTCCAACGTGTGCTTTGTTTTGGATTTATGAATATGCTTGTATGTATGAGATGCTTCATATTTTTGCTGCCTTTTCAATTGTGTAATTGGTTTTGTTCAGCCTTTTGGAACTGTTGCTTTTATCTGTGCACTGCGCCAGTTCACGGAGCCGCCGTGTACATGCATCGAAGTTTCCCAGCTGTGCTGGTGCCATCTCGCTATGTCCATGGCTGTATTTAATGTTACCTTAGTCCTGGCACTTAAAACTTTCTCTCGCAGTTTCGCTGAGTTTGTACCAAACACCACCCTGACCATCTCATCTTCCTCTGCATAAGCACAGTCCTTAACCCGTGAATATTTAGTGGGAGTTTGCTATTGGATTGCCGTGGACGGACGGCCTTATATGGGCAGGCACTAAATTACAAACGCCAGCGGCAGCCTGTCTATGAACTTAATTTAAAGTGTAGGTTTACATCGTGCTTTGTTTCCGAAGTAGCAGAAGTCATGAATATGGTTGTATATGTCACTCGCTCGCTTCTTATTGTTTCGCTGCCTTCTCAATTATATAATGCATGTTTTCTTCAGCGCTTTTTTTAGGTCTTACTGGTTTTCTATGTACTGCGTGATTACGGGAGGCGTGATGATGTCACACGAAACTCCCCACGGCGTTGAAGCTCATCTCCATTACAGTAAATGGAGAAAACTGCTTCCAGTTATGACCATTACGCGTAGAATTTCGATATAAAACCTGCCCAACTTTTGTAAGGAAGCTGTAAGGAATGAACCTGCCAAATTTCAGCCTTCCACCCACACGGGAAGTTGGAGAATTAGTGAGTGAGTGAGTGAGTGAGTGAGTGAGTGAGTGAGTGAGTGAGTGAGTGAGGGCTTTGCCTTTTATTAGTATAGATATATATTTTGTTTCTATGCTGGTTACTATTCATGTGACATGAAAGTTACATGACACATCATGTCCTCATGCCAACCCTAATTTAGATTACTGCGTGCCATTTCTAATATCCAATCATTGGACTCGCTACTGAATAAAAAGCCACAGCTAGTCAGAGTAAGGGCTAAGGGTTGTGAGATTGAGTTATGATGTTTCATCCACTTATTTTCTGACTACAGCTTTGATTTTTGTTTCACTTATTTTATATTTTACTGTAATCCTAGTACAAATAAACTGGATTACAATACTGGATGAAACTCCTGAAATGTGCTGGTCCCCATGCTTTTTTTCCCATGGTTAAAATTGGATTTAATTTTGAATTTGTCTGTCTCTGCTTCAGGCTATTTTTAAATTTCCCATATTTAAACTGGATTTACTAAATAACAGAATTATCAGACAGGATTAAGTCTTGGAACTCAGTGTGCCTATGTTGTACTGTTTCATTCACGAAACATGTGCCCTCACACCCGCTCTGTTTCCCTGAGCTGGCCTGACCATGCTTCGGTTGCACATCTCATTTACAGTTATTGAAGAGTGCTTCTTGTTCTAAATCTGTGGATTTAGTTGGCTTTTGTATTTTATTGTGTTCTTTTTTTCTATCCATGTTGCCGATGTCTGTCTTGTTGTAGGTATCTATTCTGTTACGTTTATCAGTTATTGTTATTTGGCATCTGGTTTTCAGTGCTTAAACTTTTGAGCTCCCTTTGCCTGCTGAGATTTTTAATCACTTTATCAATCTGGGATGGCTCATCCCCCACCCTGTTTACACTGGGTGTTACATAACATGAGTGTAGACCAAAATATTGGAAATATTGAAAGGAATCTACATCCCTGTCATCTGGTCTGTAACTCAAGACATCCTTCGAAGATTGTGTGCCAGGATTGATGCCACAAATTGTTATCACCTTGATTGACTGACCTTCACCTGTGCAATCGGATGTTTCGGCATGATTCATATCTGTAGTTCAAATGGCCCAAGTAAACGTGCAGTCAGTGGTATTTTAAACCTTTTTTTTTTTTACTTCCAATAAATTAGACTTTCTGTTTATGATAGCTGAATGAAACTACTTTGGTGAATTATGTTAAAATATCTGCAAGGTCTACCAACAGAGGCAGTTGTTTAGCAACAGTTTTTGTCAGTGTTTTGCCAACTTGTCAGTTGAGAAGTTCTCTAGTTTTGAAGTGCAATTGTTTAAAACTGACTTGTTCTGTCCTTTTTTGTTTGCAGTAGTGTACAGATCACCAAAATTTTTCAACTACCTATTGAGACTGTCTGTGACAAACTCATAATTCCTGGTGATTTTAACATTCATGTCTGCTGACAATCAAAGACATTTGTTAAAGAGTTCCTTTGCTTTTGTCTGATCATAAACTCATCATTTTAATATTCTCACTTTCATATACAATGAATTTCTCATTCCCAGCATTATTATTCTCCATTAACCCTTGTGCTGTCAGGGTTTTTCCAAACTTAATAAAACTGTAGTCCACCCTACTGAATGTAGCCCATCATGCTTTGTAGTAGATGAGTGGGACAGTCCAGTTATTTTAACCTGTAATAATATGCTGAATTATATTGTTCCCTTTAAGTTAAAGAGAACCTTTGCAAAAGCTCAGCCTTCGTTGAATAACATCATGTACAACCTTAGGCAGGGTGCAGTAAAGCTGTGGGGAAAAAAAAACAAGCGTCAGATTTCTTATGACATTCTCAAAAGCTGTGAAATTATATATAAACGTTCTGTTAACAATGCAAACATGAAATATTTCTAACTTAACTGAAAAAATTCTCTAAGGCCCAAAGTTCTTTTCAATACCATCAATGCACTACTCAATCCTCCTACTCGAAGTCTTAGAAAGGTTACTATTGAAAAATGTGTTTGCTTTACAGAATTCTTCATGAATCAGTAAAATCGGGTCACACTGGCACTCCCCACTGCCATCTGTTATTCTGTTCTTACTTTAAGTGTGAGCCTGTGTCCCTTTCTCAGCTGTGTGATGTTCTTGATATTCTACCTGTACATGTTTTTAAAGAAACCTTGACAACCATTGACTTCAGGATATTGACTAATATCTACCTTATTAGCAAATGCCCTTGTTCCTTCATGTTTTAAATATACACTGGTTCAATCTTTGCTAATAAAGACACATCTAGAACACTTTTCGGTAACTACTGATCAATTTCTAAACTTTCTTTTCTTTAATAGGCCATGGAAAAAGTCATTTTTTCAGGTCTAGCTGAACAGTATCATTGTTAAATTCCCGTCTGGTTTTAGCCCCAAGCACAGTACTAAATAAACACTCCTTAAAGTTCCAATTAATTTACTATTTACAATTGACTGTGGATGGTTTTATTCTTATTTGGCCTCAGTGTTGCTTTTGATACAGTTGATCATAACATTCTTTTAGATTGGCTTAGCAATACTCTAGGTATCCAAGGGTCTTATCTGAAAAGAAGATCTTTTTCAGTTGGTATAGATCAGCACACCTCTGCATCTGTACCTCTTACTTGTGGGGTATCACAAGGATTTATTTTACACCCTATCCTTTTTTTCTCTTTGCATGCTGCTTCCAGGCCAAGGGGTCGCTTACGTAACACCTGGCTGCAGCAGATAGAGGGTCATTTCCGGTGGATGGGACTGGACCGCATGTCTGCCTGGGGGGGTTCCCAACCATGATCCCGAGTTGTTTAGTCGTGTAAAGCATTGTACCACTGCATGCTCCCCAACTTGACTTGACTTGCATGTTTTACCTTTGCTAAATCTGCAATCATTACAATATTTATTACCATAGCTATGTCGATGATACGCAGATGTATCGTCCATTAAAACCTACCGATCACTTCTCTCTGACAGCTCCTTTTAATTGTCTTCAGGATATTAAAAACAAGATAGCATTTAACTTCCTCTAGCTTAATGAGAGCAAAACTGAAATCATATTTTGTTTGACCTCCTGGCTTAATTGCAGACCTTAAAGATCAATTTGGACCCCTCTCTGTACATCCCAGCTCACATGTTAAAAATCTTGGTGCTACCTTGACAGTTTAATTTGAAATATGCGTATAAATAAGTGCAGTTGTGAAGGGAGGCTTTTTCCAATAAAGGTACACTGTCTAAGACTGAAGCCTTGTCTTTTACCCAGGGATCTAAAAACAGTCATGCATGCATTTATCACATTCACACCTGGGCTATTGTTGTTCTATGTATCTGAGGCTGCCATGTGCTTCTATACAATTTGTACAGCTTGTGCAAAGTGCCTTGGACAGGCTTTTATCAGGTACAAAGAAAAGGGAAAATATTTTCACACTCTTGGTCACACTACACCAACTACCGGTAAAATTTAGAATCAAGTTTAAAGTTTTTTTATTTGTTTTTAAAGCACTACATGGTCTGGCTCCACAGTGCACCTGAGACCTTTTTCAGTCCTTCACTCTCACAAGGTGTCTTAGTTCATCAAACAAACAATTGCTATTCATTCACTTACATTTAAGATGATTATGCTTTTTCTGTTGCTGCACCCAGGTTATGGGATGCTCCTTTCCTCCATGTTAGATTATGAATTGTATAATGTTTTATTGACTTTTGCTTTGGTATATTTTATGTATTTCTAATGCATTTCCTTTTTGGTCTATCATAAACCACTTTGGTACAACTAATGTTTTTTAAATGTACTATATAATGACTAGTTTTTGCCTTCCTACTTTTGCATTTTTAAATCTGCTGGTCAATTTTCTTGCTTCTAATTCTTCCAGTACACCTCTTTTCACAACCTGTTCATAACAGTGCCAACAGTGGAGATATTAGGGAACAGAAATATAGCCTTAAGGAATGAATTGTCGCTGTGTGTTCTTATTTAAATGTTAAACTCTTAATAAAAATCACTGACAGAACCGCACAATGTGAATCGTCTTTGCCCATTTTAGGACCACAAGAGGCATTTATCTTAGGCAGCGGCAGATATCTTTTCTCCAAGCATTCTTTGCTGCTTTATGATGACCCTGTTATTCATCATGTTTTATGAGTAAAAACATGTTTTTAGTAACACATGTATCTGTTCAGTATGTACTAATCTACCGCATGGCACACACACACACACACACACACTCCCACACACACACACACTCCCACAAACCAAGCACAATTTAGGATCGCCAGTGCACCTAACCTACATCATATTTTTGGACTGGGAGGAAACCGGAGCACCTGGAGGAAACCCACGCAGACACAGGGAGAACATGCAAACTCCACGCAGGGAGGACCTGTGAAGCAAACCCAGGTCTCCTTTTTGCGAGGCAGCAGTGCTACCACCGTGCCACCATGCCACCCGATATATTTTGTATTTATTGTAAATGTTAGAGGTGATAGCTCTTCCTGGTATAACCAGACATTAGACAAGGAGACATCACTATGTAGTATATAGTCCATTGCAGTTTACTGTTATGAAGCTGCACCACATTAGATTGTAAAAGGGGGTGAAGAGGTTTCTAAATAAACCAAAACCTGAGCAGGGCCTCATTGGTCATCCTCAGAAACAAGCATCACTTCAGAGTCTAAACGTAAAGCTTGCTAAGACCCAAAATGAGGCACAGGCTTTGTAAGTTCTCAAAAATACACAAAAATACTGTTTAAAGAAGATGGTCAACCATAAAGCCACTGGCATCATAAGACAAGCCAAATAATCAATCTTTATAGAGGAAGAATTTATTTATAATAAGCAAAAAAGCACAAAATGACAAAACTGGAAAAATAGCGAAACAAGACAAAATGGTTATGCCAAATAAGGCAGCCCAAAGCAAATGTGTTCAGTCTATAATCCAAGTCAGAAGCCAAAAGTCAACCCAATATTCATATTAAACCAGAAAATCAAATACAGTCTCAAAAAAAGGTCACTCGTACAACTGTCATTGAACCTTTGAAAGACTTACACTACAATCTGAAATATAAAGGCTGAGGGCAGTTCCTTCAGCAGTAATATAATGGAAGTGATACAGAACACAAGGGCCATAAGTAAACTGTATAAATACACAATAATGTTCATAAAAAGTACATAATAACAAAAAACATGATGTAAATTAAAATTTCGAAAGCAGAAATAATCAAAAGGAGAAAAAAGAAACATAGTTCAGAGAACACCGTGTAACTTAAACATAACAGCAAATTCACTGCCAAACACTCAATCATTTTAACAAATTTGATGTCATTAATTAACTTAAAATGTGCATCTATGAGATTTAAGAGGACAGCATAGTTTTGACAGAATAAACATGGCAGTCACAGGGAGTGTATTCCAAGATAGTTTCAGGCATAGTAAAACTTACAACTTTTATTTTGTGAATGCTACATAAGAAGCTCACTATATGAATTTAACTGAAGCTGAGCACCATATACAGACATTGAAAATGCATTTTGGACTGCCTAGAGTTAAATTCACTCTTTGTGTTTGTGTAGGCTTTCTCCGGAGAATTCACATTCCTCTTATAGCCCAAAGTCATCTGGTCAGGTTAATCTGCTGTACTGTCCAGGTGTGCTCATGTGTGAAAGTCCATATGTGTGCAGCTCAGCGCTGGTTCCATTGCTTCAAGCATCAGCTTGAGTTTCTTCCACACCACCAACATGTTAAGTGACTTATTAACTTCGTCTTTGTATGAAATTCACTTTGATATTGTATTATTTCCCACATATTATATTTAGGGCAATCTTTTACGGGAATATTTTAAAATAGGCATGGCATTTTCAAATTGCTCTAGCCCTATAATATCAGAGATCATATTGCTTGTTTTTTTAAGGTGCTTTATTCCAGGACTTCATAGCAGAACAAGTGAAATGCATAAAATTCTGTTAATGCACTCTTTATCAAATTTTAATAATAAAGAATCAACAAGGTGCAATTTCATAGCTTTATGTTACAATAACTACATCACAGTGGCTCCTTGTGTTGAATGCAGTTACTAAGGAAGCATTTGTGTCATCTTGCTGTGTTTACAAATGTGTGCTATTTCTGTTTCATGTCAGTGAGATAATAGTTACTAAATGCAGTTTTAATTGGCCTGTAAATAGCATGCTCTTTGGATTTTATATGTCTTTCCTTTGCAGATGCATTTTTTCATAGAAAGAACTGTGATTTTACCACTTTGTTAGTAGATCAAATAGCATATTTTTTGATTGTGTCAATGATGCCAGACTTATTGCTTTTAAAGAAAATTGCAGTTACTTCAGATCCTTTTGAGTATGCCTGTACTTGTTTTATTTGCTCATGTGTTATAATATTTCAGAAGTGCCCTCGTAAATTGGGCTTGGTTTCAAATGAATGCATTCAAAAGGTCCTGGAGACAGTACTATGCGATTGATAAATGAGAAGCTTTCTGAATGGATATTCACACAGAATATACAGTAGTTTTAAAGAGAAATGTATTTTCTAATTTGAAATGGTTTTGTTGTAATTTGCTTGCTTCATGATGGGATTGGCTCCAGCAGACCCCTGTGACTCTGTGTTAGGATATAGCAGGTTGGACAATGGATGGATGGATGAATGAAAAATAGTGTAGTGTTTCAGACCTGAAGTATTTGTGGCCTTATCTCTGATGTACTTGCTAAAATTAATGCAACCTGAGTGAAATGCATTGGAATCTGGCTTGAGTGGTGGAAATGAAATTTAACATGACAGTATACAATATTTATTTACTTACTTTTTTTCCAGTTATGGGTAAGTAACAAAATGGTTACCCTGAACAACAATATCATTTTTATTTTTAACACAAAATTAATAAAGAAACTCTCACTCTAATAGAAATATCCATCCTACTCATGTTTATGCTAATTCTACCATATTTGCCATCTGTCTCTCAAAAGCAAATGCTCATGTCTCAAAATCAAATAAAGCTTTTAAATTTTAAAAGTTTTTTAAGGCTTGTTAAGCCCATTTAGGTTTCAATTTACAAATACCAATGAACAGTGATAAAAGTGCCCTCACTTTCAACATTTGCTTGCTGCTGTTTTGTCATCATCAACCGAGCTGGAAATCATCTGGTGTTACACTGACTAATGTGAAATTCAAACTCAAGATTTCTAGTTAGCTTTTTAAAATTTATGATGGTTTAGCGAATGAATATGAATAATGTTGCATCTGTGCCACAATGTTTTCTGAAATGTACTATACAGGTCATAAAATGAATAATTCCAAATATCATATATACCTATGTCTCTGGGTTTTTTTTTTTTTTGTTTTGGTCAGTGCGGCTTTGACATCATGGACCATAAGATGCATACTAATTCAGCGTAAACACTCAATAAAACTGATTAAAAAAAAAATCAAGTGACAGTGAGATACGAATAAAGCAGATTCACCAGCGTTTGTGTGTCAGCTTTTAACCATCCAGATAAGAGAATGTTCAGTTCCATTGTCTCAAAACACCACTCACATCTACAGTTATTCCAAGTTTCAAATAAAAACTAACAGTGTCAGATCCTTAGGGTGGTAGTATGTATCATGATTGTGACTGAGAAAATAAAAGTGAAAAAAAAGCTAACTTTTACAAATACTATAAATGTACACTGGCTGTTACAGACGCAACCCAAATGTATGTGTTTACTGTATAATATTAACAATAACAGCAGCTCACTACTGAAAACTGTAACTATAGGAGGCAGCCGGGATCGAACCAGGGACTCTTGATTACAAGTCAGCAATTCTTCCCACTATGCCATGGAATCTGTTGTATCATCCTTGAATCTTTTGTGAAAGCGTTTATTTGATCTTTGGACTTCAGGCTTCACTCATTACATAGGTTATGCCTACATGTTGTCATTTATTACTAAAATATGAAAAACATTTCTGCTTTTACAATGTGTTTACACAGATTATTGTAGAAACAGAACACACATGAAATACATGTGTTTCAAATAACAATCTATTATTTTCACTCTAAAACTCCAGAACTTCACTCCCAGATAATCAAGGCATGAGCTGAGAGAACTTTGTGCACGTTCTGCGGCGGTGGGGCGATGGAATAGCAGGCTGCTTGCTGCTTGTCTTTATTGACACATATACAGGACAAAAGATGCTGACAGAAAGGTGTGAAGGGATTTAAGGTGGGCCGGATTTACAAGTTTTTTTGTAAGCTTTGGTAGTTCTAGTGTTAAGTCTTTGACAAATTAATTAAAATGACTGCAGAACAAGCACTCTGTACTCTATCCTCAATTCTAAATCTGTGTTCACCTATTCAAGCTGATTTATGTCTGTATGGCCACCAGTATTTGCATTATTGCATTTAGAGGCTTTGGTAAAATTTTTAAAACCTCCATGGTTTCAGGATGCACATTGTTAATAAATAAATATGTAAAATAAAATACAAATCTAATGCAGAATTAAAGATGCAACCCTTTTTTGTTCGAATGTGACATTCTCCCCAGAAACCCAAAAATATGTTATTACATTATACAGTTAACCCAGTCTTTCAGCTGCAGAAGTAACTTGCTTAAGCAAAGTACATAGAGAAATGAACAAATTGGTTTAGACAAGTGTAGAAACAGGCTCACAATTGGAATTAATTTATTTGCTTTGAGTCAGTTTCTTCAAAAATCTAATAGAGATTGAGAGTTAAAGAATAAGGAGAAAAAAACAAACTGTTATCAACAACAGAGATTTAATCTATCTTCATAAACACTTAATAAATTATATTTATTCATTGAAAAATTCTTTTACAGACTGTGTTTGATTTGTTGTGTTTTTGGCTTTGGTGCACTTACATTTAAGTTTCTATCAAAGGTGGTTAGGGTATATTTTAATAATTTAATAGTTTATTAGCCAAACACAGTACACATCACTAGTGAACCTTTAACAGTATTTACTGTTAAAATGTTGTGTTTACTCATCTTCCATATCTCTCTGTGTGGTCATGATCATGGTCAATACAAAACTTCATAAAGAAAATGCTTTAGGTAAATTTGCTGACTTGAAATCAATAAAACTTTTAATTAATTAAGATCTGATTTCAGCTGTGACCTTTAATGGTTTGCTTAGTAATTAGAGAAATCCATGATTATATTACAAATGGTCATAAACAAAATTGTTTTAGGCTGTTATATTGACTTTAACAAATAAAATTCCAATAAACGTTTTTCTGTTTGTATCCTGTAGTGTATGTATTTAAAATCTGTGGACTATAAGAGGCCTGTAAAAGGTATTTCAGATTTTCAAATGAGCTGATGAGATGGAAATCTAACCCAAGTTAAAGAGGAAAATCCAGAGGAGACCAAATAAGTACAGTATTCAGTCTAGACCAGGCAGAAGAGCTACTGTAATTCTGTTGTTTAAGGCTAATGCTAATACTCTGCTTGAGTGAGTGACAGTCGCATGACATGAATTCCAGTTATGGCTCAGGAACCTAAGAGAAAAGAACACATGTTCAACTAAAATATGATTATTTATTTACAAAAATGTATTATTTACTAAGTGATTTATAAAATGAAATCTTCTTTTTATAAATAAATAAAAGGTAGTCTCCAAAAAGCCATTACCTATACGGCGTAACTTTACGTAATTACCTGTCCTATGGATCCTGTAAGGATATAAGCTTTTCTTCCTTCCCCCTAGAAAAGACAGACCAATGGGAGTTAAGTCTTTACATGTTTAAAACATATGGAGCAGCAACATGTGATAACCATGTTCTGGGGGTCACAGCTCCCACCGTGTCCATCTGGACTTTTCAGCATTTCCATGAAGGGGTGTACTGTACATGGTCTGCAGCAATCTTTAGGTAGGTTCTATGCTTCAAAGTAACATCCATGTGAATGCCAGGACCGAAGGTTTCCCATCAGAACATTTCCCAGAGCATCACACTGCATTGGCTTGTCTTCGTTCCACAGTGTATTCTGCTCCCATTTCTTCTTATTTTAGGATCAGAAGGAATTGCATTTTATCATGATAAAACCAGTCACAAGGCAAGATTCTTTCACACTGGGCCATTTTAAACTTACCAGTTACACAATACACTATACCTATAAGATATGGAAGTAAGGACGAGCACTAGTAAATCACAAGGAGATACTGGGATTTTCAGCCACTTTCGTTGTTTAGCAGGTTGATTTCTCTTCTCTAAACTTCATAAATAATAATGTACAATGTGACGATTCTGTATGTGTGCACCAGAGACAATGTCTAGTAACAAATGATTTTAGCTGAGGACAGTGTGACAGAAGATAGAAGCTACAGAAACTTGCTGAACATGGCTGGAAAGTGCAGAAGATTTGATGAATACTGTAACCCAATGGACATTAGGACAATTTTGTTATTTCTAGGAAGCACGTTCATTATTAATTGGTAGTGACATTTTGTTTGTAGTATTGCTAGATATCTTTTTCTCCATGATATGCTGCTTATCCTTTAAATGAGTCCATAAAAACATTAAATAAAACATGTAAATCCAGTAAAATGTCTACATTTGAGGAATTACAATTATCAAAAGCCTGAATGTTTAATTTTGTTCTATAGTCATTTCTTAATAATGAAAATGTAAGTTAATATAATTAGTATATAGATTGTTTGGTTCATTAGTGAGGTATTTAACAAGCACATAGAGTAGGAGAAACAAAAACTGTAATTATAAAAATGCATTCAAAGTGTAGGAAGAAAACGTAATAAAAAATTGATAGCTAAATATATTAAAGCTGTAAGTCTTTAAATTATTATTAAACTGTAATAATGGAAATTAATTGACAAATTAAATAGAAGTTTACTCCTTATTTTCCTCAGGATTCAACCAAATATCTAGAAACCTAATACTTGCAAAATGATCTCATACTATTGTAGGTACAGTATAAGTGGTGTCTGAGTATGGCTTCTCTTTTAACATGGATAACTTTCTACAGTACATTTACAGGACTTTGTGCCTCACATGTATGTAGTATTATCATGGCTGGTAAGTGCTTAGCTAACCAAAACAGAAATTCTTTAATTAGGGTTTCCATTTACCAAAATTGTAGAATGTTTTCAATAAACAAATATTTTAGCTACAAAACAGTTATTTAAGCAGTAGCTCATGCCATTCATTTTAACATTATAGATCAGTCTTTGTCAAGAAGCTTATTGTTGTTTTGATCTTGTTATCAGGGCGCATTGCCTGTGGCCGGTGATGTTTATTTCCTTGTTTTACAGCTGGCAGAAGTGAAGTGCTAATGTAATAGTTATATTGTACTCTGTTCTTGTGACCAGAAGAAATTTCTGGAATTAACTTAACTGGCCAAGAGTAAGTCTTGAAGCCTTTTGGTTTCCTTTCTTTCTTTCTTTTTTTTTTTTGGGATGCTTCTATTTTTCCTGAAAAGAAAGCACATGTCTGAAGCATTTGAAGTTTCTTTGTCCACTGTGGTCTTCCATGCGTTTGCTTGTGTTCTGCTGGAGGTCTAATGAACAAATTTTTGAGTCTCTATGATAATTACAATTCTTGTATAGCTGTTCCCAAATCCTCCCAGTGTCTATTGCATTTACGCATCCATTTCTTTCTTTTGAAGCTTTGGCAAGGCATTCTGTTAGTACAGCATGCACACTGGACTATTAAAAACAACTGTGGAAGAGTAAAGTGTCAGTTAACTTGACAGATGTTATGATTATGTTTGTGTAAAATATGTAAAAGCTCTGTTTTTATCTGATACTTTCTTAAACAATTTTCAGTCTCAGTGATTATTGGATTGCAGTATTAGTAACATGCTGTTTATTCATAGACACTCGAGAGAATGAATATAATAACTGAACAAAATACTTTTTGCAAGCATTTGTATCAAGCTCTTTATAAAAGCTTTGCAATTCCTTTGTCAGTTTTTGCTAGGCTGTAGCAATACACTGTATCTGTTAATCCATGTAGTGAAATTACTTACTCCTTTTCCTTGCTGCAGGTAACTGTAGCATATTCTTGTAGCAAGTCAGGACAGACCCTTGTTGGGGCATCTCTCCTTCAGAGGGTAAACTCATACATAGAGTTCCAAGTGAGACTTACCAGTCAACCTAATCTGTGGGAGGAAAACAGTTGTATTCAAAGAAAAACCCTTCTTGGGGTACATGGAAAGATGTACAAACTGACAGTGACTAGGAATAAAATGAAACTTTCTGGAAATATAAGGTAACAACACCCAGAACTACACTACTGTGCCTAATGTTAAAATATTACACATGCATAATTTGCTTTGATTAGATAAACAGTCTTCAAAAACTATCCTTCTGAAAGCAAATCAATGCAACATAAATTTCTCAGATGTTGGCCATTTTTCAGATATGTGCCTAAGTAGGTGTCACCCTGCATATGAAATATTATGTCCTTTTCAAGGTTGACTATTATTAGCTACAAATCGGACTCTGTTCATAAGCCACATCACTCCAGTGGAGTCCCTTAAAATATGCTCCAGCAGAGACAACAAAGGTAAACCATTTATGAAGTATCACTAACACTAAACAACATCACCACTATTTTCTTGTACTTATATAAGTAGATGTAGTGGCTTCCCTTCTCCATATACGTCTGGTGTTTAAAAAGGCCATTTGTAATAAATTGCAATGCTAATATGTTAGAGCCAGTCTTACAACATAAATAAATAAATCTTAGTGGTGGTAAAATATGTAAATGCATATGAGAAAAGAGTGCAGTTAGCATGACTGATTTAGCTGATTGATTAGTTTTAAGATGTAATTAAAAATGAAAAGTACCTTAAAGTGCAAAATGGATTCAATTTTACTGGGATGTTTGGTTAACTTTACTTGCCATATGTGTCAAGATGAAGTATATTATGCCTTAATTGTTGAATCTGTAGTGGAATTAAAAAGATGGAAAGGCATAATTTGTGTGTATAATATTGTAATGCAGTTGCGACATGGATTTCACTAACACAATTATTAAAAAAAATGAAATTGACTGTGTTTGTTGTTTTTATAGTAATAAGTTTGAATCATTTAAAAAGTAATTTCCAAAACTATATTTTACTGTGTACTTCTATAGTCTCATTGTAATTACTTTGGCAGACAGTTAATTACAGCTAACCTCTATGATTAGTGGATTAATTATTTTTTGATTTTTTTTTTAAAGCATGCTAATCATGTTTGTCTCCCTGGATATTTGTAGCATGCTATAATTAATTGCCCCCAGCCCACTTTCAACAGTATCTGTAAATTCATGTCATTACAAAGACGAAAGAGTAGCCCAGAAAAATAATACAATACTGTCCTGTTTTCTACTTGGGGTAAAGAGGCAAGAAGCCACATTTTATAGATCTCTTCAATAACAAGGATTTTTGTTTTTACTTTCACTATGTCTTTGGATATCTTTTTGTCAAAAAGAGTTAAACTATTTTTTCTAGGGGGTACATTTAGTAACGTTTTTGTCAGAAGCACCACATTCGGTTATGGACTTTTAAGAATTAGCATGAAGAAAGGTGTAAGGATTCCAGTGCAGTCCTGCAGGGATGAAAAATACTCACATGTATTTTTCTGCTTGTATATAATTTGGTCATTTGTATATACCTAGTAAAAATTATTAATGCTGTAATTCAAACTAGTTGATAATGTATAGTAATTAAAAGTAAAAACCCTTTAAGAATAATTTTGATTTGTCACACTGTACCAAGCCAAAGAGCTCAATATAAGGCTCAAGTATCTTAAGTGATATTGGTATGTTTAAAATGAACATTATAATCTTTGTTTTAGGCCCATAAAAGTGATCATCTATGCTTTAATGAGAAAAAGATTACTACTGTTAGAAAAGGACATGTACTGTATTACTACCAGCAAGATTCTTATGATTATAAAGAATGCATTTACAAATGTATTTGTTTGTTGTTTTTTTTATTATTTATTTGCTTATTATTAATTTATACAGCTACTATAGTTAACAATGTATTTGAAACTGCTGAATGTTTGCCCTGATGCTTTACTCCAGCCAGTCCTGCTCTGTGATGCTGACTACCTCTGCAGTGGGTTATGGTACTGTGGAGTAGTCAGAGGTGCTTTACTATTAAGGAGGAATAACAATGGCATGCAGGTAAAACCAGATTCTCTGGTCATCAGTTTCAAAGCAGGCTGCATTATCCTGAAAGCAACATTTTTGTTACCGAATGCCTGCCATCATTTGCTGATACGAAAATATATTAATTGAAATTACAGTCATACTGTTAAGATTTCTTCTTAATGGTTTTATTTCTAAATTAAGAGAGGCGATGTGGCTGTATATTGATGTGGAAGACTGCTTTGCCTTAGACAATTTTTTTCTGTATTAAACATAAATAGAATAACTGATTAAACTACTTGACTGTTAAAGCAAACAGAATTAATGCAGCAAAATGGATCCTTGCATCAGATTGCAAAACATAATTGACATAGATGCTGCTATCAGTGATTTCAATTAAAATATGATTAAACATGAGATTATTTTTTTAAAGGCTAGATTAATCGCAATTTATTTTTTCTGGTTTGACAGCCCTGATAATTATTTAGACCTAGTCGTTTTATCATCATTATCTACAGAAATGCTATAGTGATATAATTCCATTAATCGGTTTTGATAGAAGTTTGGTCCATGTTTAATTTCTTGTTTCATGTAAGTGCACAATAACACATTTAGCCACTTTGTATTGTTAGAACCAGCCAAATGGTAGTGGTGTCTTGTGTTTGCCTAAGCTTTTAGCCTTGAGCTTGAGGAATGACCAAAGTGCACTACTGTTTTAACTAATCCTAATCCTAAATCCTTTATCCATGATTGTTGTAATACTTGCTTGTGTCCAACCAGCAAAAATGAAAGCAGTGTGTGGAATGATTACTTTGCATACTTTTGCAGTTTTGAACTGGCCATTGTCTAACCACATCCTTCATTAATTCATGCAATATTGATATTTATGGTTTTCTCATCATTTTATCTCATTTTCCAAAACTATGTTTTCTGATGAGGGTCGTGGTGGTATTAGGCTAAGCAGGTCTGCCCAGTTTTCCCTGTTTCCAGCTCTGGATGCCAGCTCTTGGTCATCTGGGAATTCCCAGATGTTTTCAAGCCAGCCTAGAGTTATAATCCCTCCAATGTGTCCTGAGTCTGCCACAGGGTCCTAGTGTGACATGCTTGAAGCAGCTCTGGGAGAGCCATCAAGGGTCATCCTTACAACAAGCCCAAATTACCTCAACCAGTTCTTGTAGATACGGAGGAGCAGCAATTCTTTTTTTAAGGTTCTTCTGAATTGCTGTCCCTCGGTGATTTTCTACAAGTTTTATTTTTTTATACCTTTTAGTATGTTGTCTATAATTTCTCACATCTACAGTATGTTCCCTGCAGGGTGTACAGTGGTTTTATTCTCCTATGGGAACAGCAGGGTGACTTGAGAATGCAATATGTCATTAAGCTGTGTGGGACATTTAGATGAGTATGCCAGTAAACTGTGATGATATAGCACATCCAAATGCTACCAGGCAGCAGTGATTCTAAGAGGCCAGTGCTGCTTCAAATTGATCTCTGCCTCTGGATGCGATTACAGGGGGTCCTCGGGTTACGACACAGTTCTGTTCCTACAGTGATGTAACCCGAATTTTGGTCGAAACACCCCTTAGCCTAAATCACTTGCCTATCCTAACACATTTGCAAAATCATAATCTAGAACATAAAAACACAACTAAGCTGCAGAAAAAAGAAAAGGACATAAATATACTGTACTGTAGTAACAGAAAAAATGAGTGTAAAAAATAATCCTTGCCTTTAATCATTCTCACGTCTCGATTTTTTTAAGATATTATGGGAGTGAGTGTTGTAAACTCGAAATGTTATATGTCGAGATGTTGTAACCCGAGGACTCCCTGTATAATTCATTCTCTAAATTGTTGTTTCCTGCTTCAATCGGATGTTCTTAGAACCTGTACACGGCAGTCAGTGAATGATTTACAAAAAGTCTTGAAAAAGGAGTTGATTATTCATTAATAGCATCAAA
Organism: Polypterus senegalus; assembly: GCF_016835505.1. Taxonomy (NCBI): domain Eukaryota; kingdom Metazoa; phylum Chordata; class Cladistia; order Polypteriformes; family Polypteridae; genus Polypterus; species Polypterus senegalus. The sequence goes on from NC_053155.1 coordinate 158,687,861, forward strand.
AATAAGTGGCGAATGCTGCATACTTACCCAATTCACAGGCATGAAAGTTGTTCTCTTTTTTCTTCTTTCTCATTTTCTTCTATTTTTTTCAGCACTGTTTTATATTGCTCAGGAGGCCCATTTCTTCTAACATCCTTAATATTCAGCTGATCCAATACTGTTGTTAATCAGATTCCAAGGTCACGAGTACCATTGTCAATGGAAACAGTGTACTTAGCCCACAATCTCCTACTATTGCTACATAATTTTGTATAATGATAAACAAATGCAAACAACTAAAGAGAGTGCATAGACCAACCATCTGTGAAAAAGGTCCATTATCTACATGACAACAAGGCTTTAACCTAGGGAAGTGAGAGGATTAGCTAAGAGTAATCAGGATAAGGATCACTATTACTGTTCATTCATGTGCACATAAAACACAGATATTTGCCATTTTTATCGTATGCTTGACACAAATATTCAAAATAAAATGCCTTCCTTGTTTAACGTTTCAGTTTGATTCTTCATTTAACAGTTAAGCTTATGGTATTGTCCAATTGTACATTCCTCTGCTTTTATTCTTCCAACATCTTTATTTTTCACATACATATACCACTCTTGACTACTCTGCCAATGTAAAAAATATGGCATTTTGCACCAAAACACTTAATGGGCCAATGGGACTTTGAAAAGCTGCCAGGGCTATAAGCCTGAACTTGTACTTCCAAACTAGTCTGACTTAAAGTCCTAAAAGTGACATTTGAAATTTCCAAACCATGACACTCCCTGTCTCCAGAGACATTTACTCAAAAATGGAAAAGTGAGCAATGTTATTTTTTTTCCCAGACTGGCTTCTTCAGCTCAGTTTCAGTATAATTGAAAACCCATTTTTATGTACCAAATTAAGTATCCTTTTATTTTTTTTTTTAAATTACATGTATAGTACTGGGGGACGTTTCAGAAAGCTGCATATGTATTCTTTGCACAGAGCTTTGTACGTTTGGCAGTTAGGTATGTTTTGAGAATGTTCATAGGAAATTCTCGCATTCTTTTTATTGAAGGCTGAAACATATAGGTTTTCTCTTTGAATAATTATGTTCCATGCATTTTTTAAATTACATCTTTCTGTAAACCAAGATAATTAATGTATTTTAACTAAAGAAATGGTAATTAACATAATGAGATTTGCTGTGTGAAGTGTGGCATGCCAAGTAGAACAGGAACATTTGTTGAGCTTCTCACTTGCCTTCATAATTAATGAAGATATTCATGTTATGTTTTTACTTTCATTCTAATTGACTTTTTTATTTGATTGATCAGTTTCCTGTCCCAATTTGTGCTCATCCAAATTAATACACCAGAGATTTGCAGCACTGTGTGTATTATCTGACTGCTTTCCTTTAACTCCCATCCATTAGAATGATACTGCAGTCTTACAATTGCAGTGTTTTCATAACAGAGTCCATAAAATACAACAGGAGTGTGCTTTCATTCATGTCATTGTTAATTACTGTGTTCCTTTTCATCCATTTGAACGGTATATGTGAACAGTATAAATGCTAAAATAAGGCTTTTAGATTTTTGGAGAAAGATGAGTTGTATCTGCATTTACATGCTATTCAGTTTTCAAGTGTAGTATTGTGGGCAATATAAAAGATACAATTTACAGTAAATACTATACACTAAAATGAGCCTGTTTCTGTAATTTGTTAATTGCAAAGCACAGCTGTGGCAGTCTTAATCATAGTGCAGTGAGATGCTAATATTTCTACAAAAAAGTATTATTAGAAAAAAAAAATGCAGTGGGTTATAATTTTAGGTTTTTTTCTTATACGTAATGTATCATAATTGCTTAGATCATATTTAGGGTTGCTGTGCTTTTGAGAAATTGACTTTCTATTATTTAAAACATGATTACATAAACCTTCTGTTTGTAATCTAACTTATGAAATTAATAGAAATGTTTGTCATTTCCCAAACTGGTGTAGAGGATTTAATAAATAAAATACTAGGAAAAGCCTCAATATTAATGAAGTTGCAGTAAAAGTGCATTTTTAAGAAAGGAATTAATAGTTTAAATAAAAAGCAAAAAGCAGCAGTGTAACTCATTGTGGTTAAATTGATTCTTAAAGGTCTTTATTATTGCTTGGTTTGTAATTAGTGTTATATACAGTATATTACATGCATATAAATAACTAATATTCAATATACAATTTTGTATTCATTGGCTATTTTCTCTGCTGTTGTACTGCTGCCACTAGTCTACAGAAGACATGTAAGTGAGAGTTTCATTGTAGTAAAGGCAAAAAGCTTTAACAAGGGTATTTGAATTATTATTAATTTTCCTTCACTTTTTTTTAAAGCAGGATTATTGGGGGGAAAGAAGTGGTAGAGTATAAGGAGTAGTAAAAAAAGTAAAATTAAAAAAGCACTGCTTATACTGTTAAAGAATACTAAGGTCAGTCAGTCCGTCATCGTCCAACCCGGTATATCCTAACACAGGATCACTTGGGCCTGCTGGAGCCAATCCCAGCCAACACAGGGTGCAAGGCAGGAAACAAACCCCGGGCAGGTTGCCAGCCGACCGCAGAAATACTAAGGTGAAAGGAGAAAAAAAAGCAGGATCCGAAATAATGACCTTTAAATTCTGAAGAAAGTCTGTCTATTTGGCAGTTCCTGTGTGTTCTTTTGAAGTACTGTAAGTCATTTATTGGTCTTATTTTTGTAACAATGCTTGTTTATTCAAAGATATCTAGAGTAGTTTTTCAGCTTCCTTTAATTGAGTTTCATTAGGACATGAAGTGCTAATGATGTCCAAGATTACTGTTACATATTTGAGTCTCCCAGAGTCTAGTGACAGTAGCATAATTCAGACATCAGGCAGCAAGTACAACACTAGAAGTATTAAGTAACAGTATTGAGAAGCACACATTAAGTATGCCCATTCAGTCATGTGACTGTTGAGTAGCCCTATGACCAGAGGATGAAGCTCTTCCTAAATTTAATGGTACAAGTATGTTGGAGTTCGAAAAATAACAGTGCAGGATGGCTGAGGTCTTTCATGATTCTGTGTACCAATAATTTTCTGTGCTGCCTTCACCACCATCTGTAGTGCTTTGCAGAGCTAAGCAAGTTATATATCGGGATATTATATAGCTAATGAGGGAGCATCCATTGTGAGTCTGCACAAGTTGGTGAGCTTGTGCTAGCTGCAGATGATAAAACAGAGGGTTAATAAAAGCACATACAGCATGTTTTCTTGGTACTAAACTGGATTCCAGATTTTGTTGAATAGTTTAGTTACTGTTAATTAGCATGCAGTGAATGAAGTGGGAGCATGCTTAGATTTCTATACTGAGTGCTATCTTCGAATAAGCAACATGGGTATGACCAATACAACTCAGCGGCATTTTTGATAACCTAATATGACCTACCTGAGAGAATATAACACTGTAGACATGCATGTTCTTGACAAACATTTTATATATTATTGCAGACTTTTACAGACTTCGTTTGTAGTTCTTAGAGGTTAAACCATATTAGCCATTATGGATTTAATGAGAAGCCAAGCAAAATTACATCTTTTATTAGCTAACTTAGGTGCCATTTTGCTTAACTTCTCATTGCAGGCTTCATTTATAAGACAGTGTTTAAAGCATTTTAGAAAACAAGGGTTAACAAGAACCAAATAAGAAAGGTACTCTGCCCTTCAGAGAGTCATATGAAAAAATTCTTTAGATTTTATAATTCTGTGGCAGTTGGAGAAGTGTGGCAGCTTGCTCCCAGGGTTTCAGATAGTAATATTGTTGTTAAAGTAGCAGCCTTCACTAAATGACAGATGATACTGGAGATATTGCCATAAAATGAGGGACTCATATTTAGCATCTATGCAGGTTACTTTTTTAGCAAATGAGAGTTTTGATTAGTTAATTGTCACGATTTAAAAAAAAAAAAAGATGTCAATATAATGGGAGAAATATGTTTTTTTCCTTTATTTCTGAAATTAAACTTGTACGTACTCTTATTTTTAGAACTGTAGTAATCCACCTTTATGATACCAAAAATATGTTGTCTTATTAATTTTCAAAGCAAATGCTTTTCTGCACTAAAGGGGTATTTAGTATACTATTAAAAATATTAAATAAAATTCTGAATTAGTATTTCTGATGATTTTTTTTTACTGTGTAGCTTGTCTAAATAATGCTTTGAAATTATCCAATTATCAGTGTTCCACTACTAAGATTTTGTACCAGGCACTCAATTTTAAACAGGCTGTCTGACTGACATTGAAGTATATTTTTTATTTAAAACATGTTTCAGCATTGATTAATTGTTAATAAAGCAAGTTGTTAGTTCATGTGGTTCAATGTAATGATTTTCTTTTTCTATTTTGTCTCACTCAAGTATCCTGTTTCTTTCCTACTGTTGTCTCTTATATTGTGTTTTTTAAAAATTAACAGCAGGAATTGCCCCTCTTGGGCAATCACATACTTTTTTTAATGTTGTGCACTTCATTAAGAATGCCACGTCATAATTTGGATTGTTTTTCAAATATTAGAAAAAGCCTGACAAAATACCCTGGTTGGTGCAAATTTAGATGTTTTTTCTGTCCCCATTGCAATAACTGAAAGATAAGCAATGAGAATATAAACATTTATCCACCAACTTGTCTTCAGGTCTGCATGCACAGTTTGTGAGTTGTGAAGGGCTGGGGCCTACCCTGCCACTAGCTGGCCAGCACAAATTTGATGAAATTTTTTTTTTTTTTTAAATAATCCCATTAGACTTTTTCGGGAATGGTTTTTAATAGTCTGCCATAAAAATCCAAGTATAAAATAAAATAAGATTTCTCCTTATTAGTTAAATTGACAAAACATTCTTCAGGTTATTTTTTTCTGTTTGTACAAGAAATTTTGATCACTGTTTTACCTTTATGTTTGTTAATGTTTGATGGGTAGTCAGAGTCTATACTAATAGTTTTGGGTTCAAGTCAAAAGCCAGTCCTTGATTACTTCCCAGTTCATCTCCGAGTCCACATCCTCAAAGACTCACTGGGCCAATTTTGAGCCTCACATTAAGTGTTTCTTTGAATTTTTATTTACTGTACATTTTTTACCATATTGCCAACAACTTCTTTAGACGGAAAATATATTGGTCCAATGTCATGTTTCGGGCATATGATGAGTTTAGGAGATTGGAAAACTGAACATTTTTAAATGAGTAAAAATACCTCAGGATCAGGACTGGGCCTATATGTTATTTAAAAAAAGTCCCTCAGCAGGTGAATTCAAATCCATTATAGTATGATCAGAAATATAATAGAAATTGGTGACTTTTCTTGAAATATCAAACTGCCGTTATTACTTTAATAATAACTCGGGAGATTCGTACACAGCACTACTGAGCATAATTTTATATCTTAAAAACCCAAAGACTGATATAATTAATGCTTTTGACCAGGTTACACTTGTCAAATGATGTTATGTTTAGTTGATATATCAAGAACCAATTATTGTGAAAGGGTCGAAATAAACATGTGTGTGCAGATGACATTCTCAAGAAGCAAAAGCCAGTAAAGAATAATTAAAATGTAGTGATAATGAGCCCTGTAATACACAAATCATGTGTAACACGGCTCATACTTAATTAAAGATGTTGTAAATCAGAAAGGCTTTACACAGTGTGGCAGCTACAGCCACTTTTGGATGTTAGATCTAAAGGACATTGGCACTGTTCAGGTGTAGCTACATTTTTAATGTACACCTAATGATATATTTTTTCTTTACTAATGAGCCGAACACAGGGAGGTCTTGTCAGATCACTGCTTTCCCTGAAAAAGCACAGGGGCATCCACTGTTTTTTTTAATTTTTATGTGTGCTGAAAACTGAACCATTTTATGGGTTTCCTTTGAAAACACTACCTCTCTCAGGCACTGCTTAGGCTCATAAACAAGAAAAGACACTTGATGGATTATAAGAGATTTACTTATATAATGAAAAGCAGTTGTATGGTAGGATAGAGTATAAAAGAAAAACAAGTGACTAATCCTAACGTTAAGTTTGAAAATGTCAAAGGACTGCTTCAAATATTAGTCTATAGCCACTTTTTATATTGATTAAGCTGTATCATTTGAAAGACTTTTCCTTTTGCTTTTTTTTCTTACACCAAAGCAGCCAATTACTTTCCACAGCTGTCAAATTTGAACGAGGGTAGAATGGGATACTATACAATAGCCATAACAAGATAGGGTGATTAAATTAATAACTGACAGCAGAGACCTCCCATCCCAATTTAAAAAAATATGGTGTGACTGAAGGAAAAGCATTTGGATATTAACAGTCTACCACTGACATTGCTGTTCATTTAAGAAAAGCATAATATACTATAAAGGGTTTTTAGGCGGGTGTCATTTTCTTTGTCAGGTAGTCTGCTGCAGACTAAGCTTAGTAGATATAATGGCAGCCACAAGGCTACAGGTTCAGTTTACAGAGCTTTAATATTATGTGGCATATTCTACATAACTCACACTTAACCTGAATGTGTGCTATTTGTACTGTGTGTCAGTAAAAACTAAAAATAATGCAATAGAGTGCAGTTATGACAGTGGAATACATTCTTTGAAATTTAAAAATAAAAAAAAAAATTAAAAATGAATTCTGGTTTGTTTTCTTTTTGCATGGAATAATACTGTTTTCATGCTTGTTGGTCTTTGGTTTTCTTTTACAAATTCAAGATATGCTGCTAGGAGGCCTGTGAATTTTAAATTGATTTGACAGCACCTAGTGTAGTGTCCCTTTGAAGTATGTATGTTATGCCCAGTTTTGTTTCTTACCTTGTGTCTTTGCCTACAAGTGATGCCCTGAGCTCTCTGTAAATAAAAATCAGCATTACGTAATAAAATGAATAAATGCAATTAGTCAAAAGCACATTTTCCTTTGGAAATAAGAAGTATATATTAAATGCCCCATTCCCCAATTTGATGCTGTAAAAAATGAGTGAATACTTTTAATATTTATTGTATGGTCTGACACCTTTCTACAACAGTTGTTTTTATATAATACTAATCAGATTTTGAACTGAGTAGCAAAAAAGGAAGTGCTGCCTGCTACTTCTAAGAAAGCTATAGGACAGTAGTTTTACTATTGACTAAATTTAATTACATGAAGGGAGTCTATATCTCATTGGATGAAATACTGATAACTCAATCTTGTAGTCTTATTTGGGTTTCATTTCTAATGTTTGTTTGTGTAATGCTTTTTACCAAGTTCAAGCTATAATGCATGAACAACAAACTGTTAAATCATACCTTATTTACTCTTCATATTGTAAATAAGCACATAAACTACATTTAATACACTCTGAAATAAAGGAGGTTAAGTTGGAGTTGCATGGACAAGTGATGACAATACTGAATAAGGTCCATAAACTTTAAACTGAGATATGGCCACTTTATAAAAGTAGAAAAGAAAATGGACTATAGTGGGGAAATAAGCTCTGCAGAGCCCATGGTCAAAATTTAACAAAGCCACAGTTCTGGTGATCAAGGCCAACTAACTTCCAGTCCCCCTTTAGGCTGTAAGCATTCTAAAATACCTAAGTTTGTGCTGGATAGTGAAAAGATAGAATGGAATACCTTTATCATTAAGTGGCAAGGCTCACAAAATCTTTGTCATATCTACTGGGCAGTAATGCAGCTTGGCAGTGTAACAGCGGCATCAATTGCCACATCAAGATAACAGAGAGCAGAAGCAGAATGGAGGAGAGTCAGTTACATTTATGAAAGAAATTATTTTTTATGACACAGTTTGTAAAGCTTCTCAGGCATGTATTTATTTGCCAATGACTATGAAAAAGAATGCTGATCAAAATTCAGTTTTTCCTAGAATGCTACAACTATTTCCTTTTTGCCATCAATTTCGGAGTAGTAGAATAAAACCTCTGGGTGTATAAATAACTTATGTGATATCTTAATCCATTACTATTTTCAAACTATTTATGCACTATATTTAAATATGCTGTACTTGAAAAATGATAATTTGTAGGCTTACTTTTAGACCCTTATTTGCTTTTGCCATGTATATTACATAAACAACTTAATTATTAGGTATCAACTAACAGTATTAAGTTTTAGAACTACTCCCATTGGCTGAGCTTTCTATCATGCGTAACACATAAAAATGCTCAGTCTAATGTTTTGCATCACATCAATACAGTTAACCAAAAAAAATAAAGTTCTCTTTCCCATTCACAAGTAGAATTTATGCACTATTCCAATACAGAAGCCACAGAGTGTAGTTAAATTTCCACACACAACCAACTATGTGGTTGATACCCAATATACGGTATGGAGACATGGCCAAGCGGTCTAGTCATTTTCTAACCAAATAATAAAATCAGGAAAGATTCACAGCATAAGCCACTTTGACCGTGGTATAACTGTTGGTTCCTGACATACTCAGTTACCAGTTCTCACCCCAAAAGTGAACCTTTTGTGAGGAGGTAGAAAGAGAATATTTTTGGCAAGAATGTATGGCTGAAGAATCTGCTGAAACTGCAAGTCAGGATGGACCAAAATCCATTAGGTATATTTTTATGACCTAGTTAAATGTATACCTCAAAGAATTTAGGTGGGTCTGGAGACAAAAAGTATCCTTTCTGGTATGAGATATGTGGACCTAATAAGCAGAAGCAGAAACATTAAGCCTCTTTTGTACTGCACTCCTTATTATACTGAAATATAATGGGGCAGGGGTTATTCTGGAAGAACAGTATGTCAAGAGTGTTTTGGATGTGAAAAGAGTGTCAAACAAAGTAATGATTATGAAGCTGAAAATCTGAGATGTGATGAATGAATGTTGTTGGTGCATATGCCCTTCAAGTTGGGTGTGTGATGGATGAAAAAGAAATGAGTTGGATGAAGTAATGAATAGTGTACCCAAGGGACAGAAAGTGGTGATTGGAGTGGATTTCAGTGAACATGTTGGTGAAGGGAACAGAGGGGATGAGGAGGTGATGGGTAGGTATGGTGTCACGGAGAGGAATGAAGAAGATCAGATGATGGTGGATTTTGCCAAAAGGATGGACATGGCTGTGGTGAATATGTATTTTAAGAAGGGGGAGGAACATAGGGTGACATACAAGAGTGGAGAAAGATGAACACAGGTAGATTACATTCTATGCAGAAGAGTCAATCTGAAGGAGATTGAAGACTGCAAATTGGTGTCAGGGGAAAGTGTAGTTAAGCAGCATAGGATGATTGACTGTGGATGATGTTGCAGATCAAGAAGAAGAAGAGGGTGAGTGCAAAGCCAAGGATCAAATGGTGGAAGTTGAAAAAGAAAGACTGCAAGGTTGAGTTTAGGGAGGAGGTGAGACAGGCACTGGGTGGCAGTGAAGAGTTACCAGACAGTTGGGCAACTACAGCAGATGTAGTAAGGGTGACAGCAAGAAGGGTGCTTGGTGTGACATCTGGACAGAGGAAGGAGGAAAAGGAAACCTGGTCACGGAATGGGGAAGTACTGGATTGTATACAGAGGAAGAGGATGGCAAAGAAGTGGGATAGTCAGAGAGATATAGAAAGTAATCAAGAGTACAAGGAGATAAGGAATAAGGTGAAGAGAGAGGTGGCTAAGTGTAAAGAAAAAGCATATGATGAGTTGTATGAGAGAGTGGATGCTAAGGAGGGAGACAAGGACCTGTACCGATTGGCTAGACAGAGGGACTGAGCTGGGAAAGATGTGCAGCAGGTTGGGGTGATAAAGGACAAAGATGGAAACATACTCACAAGTGAGGAGAGTGTGTTGAGGAGGAGGAAAGAGTACTTTGAGAGGCTGATGAATGAAGAGAATGAGGGAGAAGGTTGGATGATGTGGAGATTACATACCTGTGGAAACATGGAGGTGTTTAGGAGAAATGGCAGTGGAGTTTTTAACCAGATTGTTTAATGGAATCTTGGAAAGTGAGAGGATGCCCGAGGAGTGGATATTTAAGAATAAGGGGGATGTGCAGAACTGTAGTATCTACAGGGGGATAAAATTGATGAGCCACAGCATTAAGTTATGGGGAAAAAGTAGTGGAAGCTAGGTTAAGAAGTGAGGTGATGATTAGTGAGCAGCAGTACGGTTTCATACCAAGAAAGATCACAGATGCGATGTTTGCTCTAAGGATGTTGATGGAGAATTATAGAGAAGGCCTGAAGGAGTTGCATTGTGTCTTTGTGGACCTGGAGAAAGCTTATGACAGGGTGCCTCAAGAGGAGCTGTGGTATTGTATGTGAAAGTCGGGAGTGGCAGAGAAGTATGTAAGAGTTGTACAGGATATGTACGAGGGAAGTGTGACCGTGGTGACGTCTGCAGTAGGAGTGACGGATGCATTCAAGATGGAGGTGGGATTACATCAGGGATCGGCTCTGTGGCATTCCTTATTTGCAATGATGATGGACGGCTTGACAGACGAGATTAGACAGCAGTCCCCATGGATTATGATGTTCGCTGATGCCATTGTGATCTGTAACGATAGTAGAGAGCAGGTTGAGGAGACCCTAGAGAGGTAGAGATATGCTCTGGAGAGGAAAGGAGAGACATAATACATGTGTGTAATTGAGAGGGAGGTCAGTGGAATGGTGATGATGCAAGGAGTAGAGTTGGTGAAGGTGGATGAGTTTAAATACTTGGGATCAACATTACAGAGTAATGGGGATTGTGGAAGAGAGGTGAAAAAGAGAACAGGCAGAGTGTTGGGTGTAATTTGTGATAGACAGGTATCAGCAAGAGTGAAAAAGAAGGTCTACAGGACAGTAGTGAGGCCAGCTATGTTATATGGGTTGGAGATGGTGGCACTGACCAGAAAGCAAGAGACAGAGCTGGAGGTATCAGAGTTAAAGATGCTAAGATTTGCAATGGGTGTGTCGAGGATGGATAGGATTAGAAATGAGTACATTAGTGGGTCAGCTCAAGTTGGACGGTTAGAAGACAAAGAGATGCGAGATTGTGTTGGTTTGGACATGTGCAGAGGAGAGATGCTGAGTATATTGGGAGAAGGATACTAAGGATAGAGCTGCCAGGCAAGAGGAAAAGAGGAAGGCCTAAGAGGAGGTTTATGGATGTGGTGAGAGAGGACATGCAGGTGATGGGTGTAACAGAGCATGATGCAGAGGACAGAAAGATATGGAAAAAGACGATCCGTTGTGGCAGCCTCTAACGTGAGTAGCCAAAAGAAGATGTCTTTTTTTCCAAACCCAATGAGATGCACATTAAGTTAATTGATGAAGTTATATTCCTTTTTGAATGTGTGTATGCATGAGCACATGTGATAGACTGATGCAGTTTCCATGGCTGTCTCCTATCCTAATCCCAGTGTTTATAGCGAGCTAAAACCTCCTGCAATCCACAGTTTTAATAAGTATATTTAAGATTCTTTTTATGGTCCTATCAACCATCCTTTACTTGGATATCTCTTTCAAACACCTACAGATACCATTGATGATCCTGTCAGGGTTTATTTAGTTAATAAACAAAACATGTTAAGGGATTCATTTTCTTGATATATTTTTATTTTCATTTACAACAGTTGCAAATAAAATCAGTTAGTAATGCATGTTAGTTTAAATAGGCATTAACTTTGGCATACTTTCAGTACGGCTATTGAAAGTAGAAATCAGAAAAGAGTATGTTTCTAAAGAATGTAATAGAAAAGGAGAAATATGACCAGTATTCCTAAATGCATAGTGCTACCTCTAATATAATGTCAGTCATTTTCTTCCTATGGGGTTAAACGTTTCCAATGAACAACGATATAGAGCTGGTAAATTCACTATATGTATTGATTACAAAATGTGACCTCAGATGATATATGAAAGCATGCTTATCCTGACAGAAGTAGCAATAAAGAAATGCACACAAATAGGTGAAACCTGATGAAAATGCTCTGATTGCAGTCAAGAGGGCCAGTCTGGGGCTTCTGATTCAACAGGAAATGATGAATAAATGTTTGGCTAATGTACATTTTCAAAATAACGAATATATATATATTTTTTTTTTGGCCTAACACTATCACTGTAATAATAAAGACTGATTACCTTGGTGTCAGTCATATGCCAGTCTGGAGAGAGATCTAATCGTTAATTTATTATACTTTCATTAGTAAAAGAGCACATGATGAATGATTAATTACTTTTAATTTATTGGGGTGCTTCTTTATTATTCAAATATTTACTGACTTAGTGTTCATGTTGTTAACAATGAGTACAAAGTGTGCTTGGCTATTTACTGCTTTCATATTTATTTTAATAAGTTTAAATAGATTTTGCATTTCAGTTGCCACAAATGTACATGCAGTTCCTAAACAAGAGTGGAAAACCTGGGCAGAGCAAGTGACTTGGTGGAAAGGAGTTTGGAGCCAAAACACTGGACTCCAGAAATTGTTCATAATTGCAAAAGAGCTGATGGCCATTTGGGATTTGTTGGGTTCCTGTCTGGTCTCTATTCATATCATTGTACTACCAATCATAGGACAAGGCTTTGAAGAAAAAAAGATGTAATATGGGTCTTTAAAGGTTTTGTGACCATGTCCCTCCACTGAATCATATAAAGTATTTTAGAGGACTCTCTGCAGGTTGGGGTGGGGGACAATTTTTGACAGGATACATAGAGTTTATAAAATATTTGAATATTCCATTGTTGTTGTATTTATCCATTTTCTGAATACATTTAGTGGCGTATCTTAATTGCAAAAGAGGCATGGCTGACCCCATGGAAGTGGTATTAGAATATTTTCTGGGAGCTGCAGCCTATTCCTGGAGATGTTGATGTATATTAAGCTGTATGTGTAATATGTTATCTTTTTATATGCAACATTTCAATTGTACTGGGTAGATCACAAACCTCTGTTTATAACTGATGTAATTCAGTCATTTGAAACAGTAAGTATATTATTTTTCAATACTTTGGTTTTATGTTCATAGCAAGCAATTCTCTGGTTCTTACCAATTCACAAAATAAATAAAAAGGTTTACAAGTGAAACATAGCTGATCCTCCTTGATATGTAAAACAATAGATTTACTTTTTTACATAAATGCATACAATTTTTATATAATTAAGTTTCTGCTTGACACTATGGGTAGTTATTGTGTCCTGTATTTATCTGAAGTATAAACTTTTTGGAATTTACTCTTGCTTACCTCAAACAAAGATACTGTCATATTTCTATTGTCTAACTGAGATTTCTGGTTTTCCACAGCTCCGCTAACAGACAAGCCTCCCAAGATCTTGTTCCCTTCAGAAACAAGAATGAATATTTTGGAGGTACAGATCGGTGAGTGTGTTTCAAATAATGATGCTGCTCTGTTGCTGAAGAGTATAAACTGGCTATAGCAGAAGACTGCTATTTTTAAATAGCTGTTTGGATTTATCGACGAGTTTGTTGTTGACAGCTGTATGTATTAATAATACAAACTGCCATTCGTCCACTGCATGAATGACATTTTTATGAAGTATAAAATTATCAGATTAACATTTCTTGTATTTCTTATTTGGTATCATCTAAAAACCAGTGAGTTATGCTTGCATGTGTCCAACAGATCACTTGACAAGCAGAAGGCTGCTTTGATTGGCACTTTTCAAAGATCTTATCTTTTATCTTTCTTGTATGATGTCGCTCCAGCTGTATTCTCAGCATGCCCGCAAAATCAGTCAGGCATGAATGCTGTGCTGGATTAATTTGTTATCTTGTGGTTAGCACATTATCTTCGGTGACGTGAGGTTTTAACTCATCAGTTCTAATGATCACAATACATTGTACTGAATGAAAGGAAGGCTTACCTTGACTTTCGTTTACTGTAAAAGGCAGTATTTTATAAAGACTGAATTCAGTTTGATTTGTGGCAGTGTTTTGCTGTAGGGTTTCTTGGCTGTATTTTTTATCTGATCTACATTTTTTTGTGTATTATCATGCCTTCTTAAATTTATTTAAACCTTCACCTTTATGAGGTCAGTTCACTGCACTTGATTAAGCGGAATTCTTCACAATATACAGAATGATGTTAAATAATGTTCAGGTTTTAAGACCTATATTGCTTTTAACCCTATGTCAGTTTAATATATTTTTAAAATGCAGTTTAGTTTCTTTTGGCTTGACAAGAAAACATACAGGTGCAGACATACAAAATGCTATCAATATGTTCAGTTATTCAAAAATACTACAATATATGTGTTTGTTTACTCACACATTTGTGGGCACTATGGCACAGAACAAAAACATTTCAAAGCAGAATATATAACCTAGAGCCTTTACTAAAGAAGATGGAAAGGTTGTTAAAGAGAGACTAACAACTGAAACACTTAATTCTAAGGTGTTGGAACTTGGTACCATACTTACCTGGTTGGGGCACTTGCCTTGTTTATGCACTGAAAACATCCCACTCACCCATTTCCTTCAGTCATACTCTGTTGGCTTACCTATAATGTGGAAACAGTTTTTTAAATCTGGAGGAATCTCTTCAATTTTTGGAGTCAGGGATGTCAATTCAGTGTTTTTTTGGTAATTCCTGAAAACACTCCACCCCCTGAGCCTGGAATTTTATTTAAAATAACAAACATTTATGTGACCTTCTGAGATGCTTACCTTTCATTATTGATAGAAGAATCCTATGCTTCCCAGGCTGAAACCCCCACTGTAGCTGCCACCTAACGGATTGTAGCTGTTTTGATGCCAGTCCCCTGAGGCTCAGTTGTTGTTCTAATGCCTTTGGAGTAATCCAGGGTACCATATGCAGCTACAGGGATAACCTCTCCCTAATGGCTTTTGCTTACCTATGCTTGTCAGTGTGAATTCTTCTCATTTTAAATCATTTCTAGTAAGTGTTTTCCATGCCCAGTGCAATTTTGTCCCTGACAACCGAGCAGCATTTATTCTTGGTAGAAAGAAGCAGAGCAAATTGCAAATTAATAGTAGTAGTTTTGGCTAAAGAAAATGAAGAACATAATAAGCAACAGATACGCTCATCCCTGATGTTTTTTTCCTTAAATAATGTCAAAAAAGCACAAAACTATTGATTTTTTTTTACATTTAGCCAGCATACATATTTACTGTACTAATTAAAAGCCATGGATAATATATCCTTAAATAAATGTGTAAAGACAAACGTTCTGTCTGTGAAAATTGAAGTGGCTATAATGAACTCTATAAATTATCACATTGTTTCCTCACAGGTTTGAAATAAAAAAATAGTACAGGTAAATCAAAATTTGTTTAAACTTATATTTTATAATACGCAATGCTTATATTTGACAAAAAAGTGTGCACACCCTGAACTTAGCATTAGACTGGAGATACTATTACTTGAACTACTTCCATAAATTTATTTTAGTAGAATCCTCTCAATCTGTACACTTAAATTTGTCAGCACTTTCCCTTTCATGCTTTCAAAACTGCTGAAGCTTCATTTTGCTATAGGACTGTACTCTTAAAATCATTCTGTACTTTGGTTGTTGAATATGCTTTACATGAGGGATCAGAGCAGGTCATTTTAGAATATGTACCATTTTTTCTTAAACTAATGTACTTTTGCTTTAGCTGTACACACTACATCATGAACATATATATTCTTTACCAATTTCTGTTTTCTTGTATGGTGTACCAATTGTTGATGATCTGCGGTACTGCATTTTCACCCATTGTGATTATATTTTCTATCTACACTCATTCTTAGTTTCATAAACAGCATAACACATAGTTTTACCTAGCCTTATGCTTTCACCATCGTTGTTTTTCATATTTCTAGCAAGATATAATATGGGCACTTTTAATATAGGTCACAATTGTGGAGAGTTTGACATTTTGCTTAGTGAAATTGCTTATAATTTTGACATATATCTGTACAAGTCCTTCAAAGTTGTCTTGTAGTTCTCTCTTATCATTATGTTAAAATGAAAACATATTCGTTTAATTAATTATCAATAAAAAGCTGATAACAGCTGGTTCTGTAATAATTTACCAGAACCCCAACTTGCAATGAGTTGCCTTGAGGAGTCAAATAATTGAAGTCCACAAGAGAGTACTTAAGGTATTTACTGGAATTAGCCAGTAACTGTAGATGCTAATAAAAAGTACTCTATGAAGTAAATGGGACATTTAAATTAAATCTATGGTAAAGTTCTTGAATTCACCAGTCACGGTAGGAATATAAGAAAATGAGCACTATGTACATATTTCTTAGAATATCTATCACTACACTGAAACATGGGAATATGGGCATCTACCTATTATAGGTATGCCTCTCTTATTAGAAAAATCCATGAAGGAGATGGAAAACTTAGAGAAAATGTAGAATTAAACCTTCTACGTTTTCATGAGACTTGAAATTTGATAAATAATTAGAGTCATCTACACCAGAAACACAGGAAAAAAATGTATTGTCCTTTAGTGGTCCAGTCAAGGATCGATATCGATCTGATTGCAAGGATGTCAGGATTGAAATATTTCTGTTTGCCAACAGCTTCTTAGCATGTTCATCTTATGAAAACTAACAAAGAATGGGAAAGACAACTGCAGGCTTATAGACAATTATTATTTAAATAATTATTTAAACCTTTTTTTCTGGTTGAATTCATTCATGGGTTTAATTCTGGTCCTTCATATACATTTCTTTTTTCTGTGTCTTAAACAATGCTAAAATTATAAACAATAAGTTCCAAAATCTTTATCTCAATAAAATATCATCATTTGAACATTCAAGGCTTGGTACTATCTTGGAAAATGAGCAATAACCTTCAGCTTTTCTGTAGTTCTCAACACTTTTGATACTTAAATGCTATCCCCTGTTCACAATGTGACCCTAATGGGAAATATATATATGTCTGTATGCATATTTATGTAAAATATGTATTTAGGCATACTTGAGAAGGTCTTTACTATATAATTATACAAAAGTTTTTTGTTATTGTTGAAATTATACATGATTTTGTTTTTAAAGTAATTGCCCCTCATTGTTTTTAAATACATCTTCTGTCATTATATTGAGAACAGAGTCTGTACTCTTGATTAGATTTAAAGTACAGTAAGAATCAACCTTATGTACCAGTGGCAATACAAGGCTTTATGTGGCTGTGTCTGTTTTGGGGAATTGATTGCTTCATGGTTTAAACATCAGTAGAGAAGCAGCTGCTTGAAAGCAAAAGAGCTACATATTCTTGACTAAAATGCTAAATTTGTTCACTCATATATAGATATAGATATAGATATATATAGATATAGATATAGATGATAGATAGATAGATAGATAGATATAATGTAGAGAAAGACTAGGGAGACGAGACGTGATCCTCATGTGAAGATCACGGAAGACACTTAGACCCGTGAGACGAAAGATTGGCCACGAAGCATCTCGTGGGGACCTTAAACATGAGACTTTTTGCCAAGAGATTGACCCACAACATGAGATTCTTGCAAGACACACCCTACTGAAAACCAATATCAAATAAGACCACAGGCAGCAAAACACTCTATAAAGCGCATAAGGAGAAAGAGCTGTGAAGAAAAAAGAGACTCAAAAGCGTAGGAGAGAAAAAAAATGCAAAAAAAAAAGAATAATCTAGGTGCAAATTCCGAAAATAAGGTAATCCGCCCAGAAAAAGTGGAATTGGAAAAAAAAGCAGGTCCAATTAGGCTCAGAATTAAAAGACAGTGAGTAAAAGACAAAGTAGAACTTCATAAAGACGTTCAAAAAAGTTGGTGCTATACACATGCAAAGAAAGTTAAAGAGTATGAAAGCAGGAAAATTAGAAAGTATCAAAAAAAAAGAAAGTAAAGATCGCAGTAGCGCAAACAAACAGAAATTATTACTCGAAAAACGTAATTCAAAATGTAAGGATATATTCTTGAAAGATTGTTATCTTTAGTACAGTATGTAAAAAGACATTTTTTTTGTAATTTTTGCATGATTTCCCAATTTGTAATATTAATGAAATCAATCTAAAATAATTTGTAAATAGTGTATTATGTTAAGCTAGATGTAAGAAAATATGTTGTATATTCTAAATGTAATTTTACTTGTCAATTAAACTTTTCTGTTTTTTACCTTGCACCTTCCTTTTACAAGCTCAGTTTTCCTAGAACCATGTACTGAAAAGTTTGTTTACAGAAAATAGGTGGATGGCTGTATAAGTGTTTGACTTTTCCATATAAATAAAATCACATCACTTTTGCATCATTTTATAGGTAGCACGTCTGCAGTAGTATATATAGTGGTTTGCTTGAAACCAAGTCTTTTATTTTTGGTTTTGATAAATATAACACATACATAATATGCCACTGAGCAATATTCCTGAGTGGCCCATCATGTATTTTTTTTTTCTATAGGCATTCTGCAAAACAAATTTTCCTCTTATTTTTTGAACTGTAGTGGCTACTGAGTGTCATTAAAGTATAAGGAATTTGACATTCTGCTTGAGTCTTTATTAAAAAAAAACCCATGTCATGTCTGAATTGGTGTCTCTAATTCACATGGCCCCTTTACTGTTATACTAAAAGTCATGGGAGACTTGATGATCAGTAGTCTTTATCACCACCATCTGGATACTTTGTAACATAGGTCTATGGGAGACATTCTTTTTTATGTATCAAAGATTGCTTGGAAATGAATTTCTCACTCTTTGTTCCATTAATTTTCTGTTGTATATTAGAGGATATTGGTATCATATTAAAAAATAGACAAAGATTGCATTACATTGCACCATTCCCAGTCGACAGCATCAAACGATATTCAGATATAATGCTATCATATTACAAGTTTAAAATGCACAAATAAGAGATTTTAATAAATTTAGATATTATGTTATAATGTACACAAAAATACCCTTTAATAAGAAAACAAGAAACATGAATCCATATGTTGCTTTTCATCAAGTCATCCATCATAGAGATTTTAATTTTTATAAAGATTAATCTAAAATGCAAAGGGAAACAGTGTAGTTCAGCAGTTTGAATGATAATTTGGTGTTTGGGTTTTGTCAAGAGTTAAGCAGCAGTTTAATTTGAAAGACCGTAGTAATAGAAAACAGTGGAAATTCAGCAAAATGCCGATAACAGCATGGCAAGTACCTCCACATGTGAGATGGAGTAACAACATTGGATTGCCATCACTGGGTACACATGGTAAAAATAAGTTTTGACTGCTTCTAAGATGCAATATTAAGAGTTCAGACACCTCTGAAGAATAACTCCATGACCTTTTACAGAAGATGTTTGAATGATGCATACACATGGTTTTGCAATGTTACTGAGAGGCAAGAAGCTAGATAACATTCAGGAACTGGTGTCACAAATACAGGTGACATGCATTTATTTTACATGCCTGATGTGCACACAAGAGTAGATTCCCATGTAGACCTGGATGTCTTCACATGTGTACAGAATATAACTGCTTGCTGGTATGTCAGATACATCAGAGAATAAACTGTTACCCCCATTTTGTGACCACAAAAAGGACACAGATCTTCTTTTTCCAGCAGCGCTGGGTGCAACCCATCTATAGTAGGAATGGATTCTGCCTGGTGCCCAATATTGCTGGTGTGGAGTCCAGCTTCCTATGTCATTCTGCTTATTTACTGTATATTGCCTTTGTGTTTGCCACCTCATGATTTATGATGCAGTAGATTATTATTTACCTACATCAAATATAATCATTTACACATAGAATGAATAATAATGTATTACTAGCTGGTTTTAAAGATGCATATATAGAATATTACAGAAATGTAGTACGCTCATTATTCTAGTAAGATTTTAATAATTTGGCTTTCTAAGGATTAAATAACAGTTCTTAAGTTAGTATTAAAAATCATGTAATATGACTGGGTAATTTCATTAAACTGTCTTTCATTTAATTTCAAATGCATTTTGTACTAGAATAATATATTCATTATATTATCTGAAAATAAGGCTGTTTGTAGTGTTACTTTTAAATCAAGTAAATCAAAATCATACCCTGAGGCTTTTATATTACATGTTTATTTGTTTTTAGATATCTTTTAACAGTTTTTGGTTAATTGGCAGCTTGTCATCCTTTGTCTCTATCTTAGTGAGACAAATAGTGTGTTCTTTATTAGAATTTTTGACTTATTTC
The DNA here is from genome assembly GCF_016835505.1 of Polypterus senegalus. Classification (NCBI taxonomy): domain Eukaryota; kingdom Metazoa; phylum Chordata; class Cladistia; order Polypteriformes; family Polypteridae; genus Polypterus; species Polypterus senegalus. The sequence continues at coordinate 158,707,964 of NC_053155.1, forward strand.
CATTTTACACAGCTGAGCCCAGGCCCCTGTCAATTCCTCAACTATACTGTAACAAACATTAAAAATTACGAATAAGATCTCTGTACATAGCTACTCATGGAGTAAGTTTAGTGATGTACTGTCTCTTAGGAGAAACTTTTAAAATGGAAATTGGCACAATAATATACATTTTCTGTAGTTGTGTTTTGTTTTACAGCAGATAACCAAATTTAAATGAATCTTTCTAAATATATTAATGGTACTAATAAGAATAACACTTAACTTGCCTTTATATATAAAAAAAGAACTTTGAGATTTAGGAATCATAACTGTATGGAACAAATGTTTAACAAAGGGCTGACCAATGCACATCTAGACACATTTATTCTCAGGCCATCTAGCTGAGAACCTGGGCACACTAAAACAAAAAACAATTCAAATTAAAAAGAAAATTAAATTCTCTAATTATAATTCTATAAAATATAATTCTATAAAAATTCTTGAATCAATATTTTGGGTTAGGGAGCATTCACTTGCTCTGCTCCCCAGCTTGGAATTCACTACCATCTGAGCTTAGAAATATTGATTCATTCTCACTTTTTAAATCTAAACTTAAAACTCATTTGTTTAAGACTGCTTTTTCTCTTTGATTACAATTGCTCTGTCTGATTTAAAATTTTGTGTTTTAGTTTTGTTTATAATGTGTGTTTCATCTTTTTGGTGTCCTTGAGTGTTTAGAAAGGCGCTTACAAATAAATAAAATGTATTATTATTATTATTATTATTATTATTATTATTAATAAGTATTATGTTATTGCTTGGGCACAAAGCAAAACTCAATTTAGTGATCCATCTTTTCTGGCTCAGGGTACCCTAACATGCGAGTTTTCTTTATTTTCAGTTTGTTATTTTATTATTGTGTTTGTGTTTGGTAACCGCATTGTGGCATTTTTGACATTGTTTTTCTATGAGCGTGGCCATTTTGTTGATGCTGTCAGGATCCCATTGCCACTCAATTACCAGAAATGATACAACATGGGACAAAAATGGCAGTATATTTATCCTGGCCATTCTTGGTTTGGATCTCTTTTCTTTTTTCAATGAAGTACGCTACAACAGAGGAAGCTGAAATGAACTTTCAGTTTAAATTTAGTTTGGGCTTTCTGCTATATTTATTACTCTGATTTTGCTTGGTGATTTGGTGTCTAACATTTTAATTTTTTGGTCTCTCTCTCGGCTTTCAGCTGTTCCCCAATTCTGATGTTGACAGTTCCTTCTATGAGATTTATATTTTAGTATTATACATTTCAAATCACTCTCGGGACACTTTCCTTTTGCAAATGTATCCTCAACACTTAGATGGTGCTCCATTACAGTACATCATAGGACACACAATTAACACACATGTGTGGAATATGATAGAAAATGTGATAATTCAGTGAAAATATACACAGACATTGTGAGAACATGCACAGTCCAAACCGATGGATTTAACCAAGGTACCTGGAGTTTTGAAATAGCAGGACTAACAGATGCATCCCATGCTGCCTAAAATGTAACTCCACTAATTGCAGTTTTGTAAAAATATATGTAGAGGTAATGAGAAATTTAGACACTTGCCAAGCATTATTTTGCAGCACTTCATCCTTCAAAGATATTGATTTCCTTTTTCTGTCTTAAAGAATACACTGACACTGAGAAAAAGGTATTTAAACACACATAAACAGTATTTTCAATTATTCATGTGCTTTTAATGGACTAAGCTGATGAAGTATGTTAACCATTCTATAAAATTTAGAGTTGTTACCTTTTCTGCTGATTTTGGAGGATAGCACTTAAAATATAATGCCAGTAGGTTAAATGTTATCCTCCGTGTCATTTATTTCCTTTTTCTTTGTATGTTTTTGGATGGGGAAATGTAAGAGCTATGCCAAAACTTCATGTGGGCCACCTCATCCTTCTTTTCCAAAAAGTAAATATATGTAATCCTTTCATGTCCTTGGTCATCAAGTATTTCATGTCTGCAAAAATATACAGGTGCTTATTATGTAAGCACTGGTATTTTTCAGTTTGGTGCTTTTCTGAAATCCTCTTGATGTCTTCACCTTTTAAGCAGTGTTACTAAACGATTAATACAGTTTTAGACTGCTTATAATGCAGAGACACAACCCATAGTACTTCAAAATTATAGATTGAGCACTATCTTTATTTAAGATCAGAACATTAAGTCATTCACCACTGCTGCTTTGTTTAGTTATCAATATTTTCATAATTTTTCCATCTAGCACCAGAATGTTGTTGGCATGTTTACTTATTTTTTTAAACTATGATATTATGTTGAATTTTTAATTTTTGTTAGTTTATAATTTTATATTAATTTTATTGCAGTGTTTTTATTGTAAGAAGTACAGTACAGTAGTTTCCAGAAACTGAAAATAAATAATTTACTTTGAGCACTATTAAAGGGCTATATAGACCCATTGGTTTGGCAGGTGTTGTATTACTGTAAATACTCAGTACAGTATTGTTACTGCTGTTCTCTGTTGGGGTTACATAGACACAAAAGGTTAAATGTTTAACTTTATGGATCTTTATCATTAATCACTATGTTGTCAGAAAGGGCATGTGTGGTGATAAATTGCCGTACACCAGAGTAATACCTTACTAATGCATCACAGGCCATCCAGTACCAAGCTGTAAACCAAGACAACAGGAATTAGTCATCGAGTCTCATGCAGCAAGACAGCTTCATAAAAGTTTAACACCTTTAACAGTAATGCAACTCACAATGTACTGTTAACACGTGCATGTAAAGTGTAAACAAATACAGAAAATGTGTATTCTAATTCATATCAAGTTACTACGTTTATTGTCTCCCTTATCTTTTTCAACAGTGTAATGCAGTGGCTGAATATATAGCACTGCTGAAGGCTTTTGTTTTAATACAGACCTGGGCACTTTTCTTTTTTGGTTTGCAAATACTCAGTGTTTTCATGGTTATTCTTTGGCTTTATATGCATTATATGAAAACCTACTTATTTTAGCTTCTGGAAAGAAAACCTTTTTCTATATGTTGAATTATGTTTTCTCTTTCCCTGCAACCCTGGCCCACTGCCGCTGTTTGTCTGAAAATCACACTTATTTTAAAATGTTTTATATTGCATTTATTTTTCCATAAATATTAATTAAGAGAAGGGTTGTTCCTGATCCCTCATAAAAGAATGGGTACCCCGGATGCCTTTTTGTTCACTTTTATAGAAGTGTATAAAATAAAGGACATTTGTCGCATAATTGGCAACGTGTTAAAGAAGCATCAGTCCAAAATGTGTTTAGTTTTAGGGCAGAGAGAGAAGTAAAAAAAAAAAAAACTACCAAGGGTCTAATGCCAAAGATCAACTAACTTAACTAAGATAGCTCAAAATGTAAATAAAATAAAGAGAGTAAAAGGTCTGATCTTGAAATACATTAATATTAACATTCTATTGTTTTGTTAGCAAAATATCTACATAGTTGTAAATTAAAAGTTAAGTCACTGCCATCTTCAATGAAAGCAACACTTCATACCTCTAAGTCACATTACAGGTCACAACCATGAGAAAACTCTCATAATAGTGGGTAAAACATCATATTAACAAACAAAAAAATATTGACCATGTGAAAAATTCTGTGTCAAAACCTTAAAATAATGGCACAGATTTTTGGCAAAATATTGCAAGGTCTCAATATTTATTCTCCAAAATTAACTATTTTTGCCGAAAGTGTGAATTAAGATCTGTGTGAGCAATTGTTGTCCTCTATTGTTAGAATTGTCATGAAACTTGAAGTTTTCAAAAGCTTTAATATGAAAAATGAGACATCCTAGGCAAACAACAAAGTTGGGTGTAGCAAGTTGTAAAGATAGCCCTGTGTATATTTTTGACTACTTAGTTATTTTTTCCAGCAGAAAAGCTTTAATCTTCTGTGACTCCTGTAAAAATATACAGATTAAAGTTCTATTTACAAAATCAATTATAACATTTATGTTATGAGTTATGAATTTGATCTTTACTAAATATTAAAAAATAAAAGCCGTTAACATTTTCTGATTCCAGATATTTAGTGGAAATTAGCACATTCAGCAGGAAAATGTGTGAAACAGAGAATTTACTTTAAATGCTTTCATTTGGATATAGATTGATATCCAGTATCTGGAGAACAATGTGATTTTACACATGCTGCGCTGGGAGTGTTTTTTGCTGGTGAATGTCTAGTGGGGGGGTTTATAGTTATAACTATTGTCTGTTGAACTTCAAATTCAGGCTTTTGTAAAGGAAAGGAATTTAGGTATTTTCTGGTTTGAATTACTAATGATTCATATTGAGAATGGGGGTGTGCCTGTATGCTCAACAGATTTCAAGTATACTTCAAGTTCAACAATTTTCTTTGTGATGGAGCCATGAATAAGAAATTGTGAAGTTATGAATGCCAAGCAAATGAAGGCTGCATCATCTACAGTACCATCATTTGCAAGTGTACTGTATAATCTTTCAGGTTAGCTGCAGAGTTTCTGGCAAAATTTTGAAATACATTATAACAAGATTTCATGGAAAATAGAAAATCTAATGGTATATTAAATATGTCAAAAGTAATATTGGCTTGATGTAAGCTGTGCCCTGAGGTGGTATAAGTGTTTCTTTGCACATGGTCCTCGAATGCCAAACTATAGCAAAGTAGTGCAGTGACCACACATATTAGCCTGAGAAAAAGCACAAAGCAAACTAGAACCTTCTTACCTGGGGTCACAGTTCATCAAAAATAATGTCTTTAAAAAAAACTTTTTTTTAAAAATCACCAGTTAATTGCATTCATAATTCACAAAAGTAAAAATGCCTTAATGCTTCCAGAAAAAAAAGGGAAATTGGATTAAATAAGATGGATGATTGTGATGGACAAAAGATAAAGACACAGTCATTATGAAAAATAAGTACTAATGGCTAAAAATGATCAATGACTCTGTTACTTTTTTGGGTTCTCTGTTGCATTTCCCAAATTGTGAGAAACACTATAGTAAAGCAGGTTAGAGAAGAAAAGGCTTCAGTCCACCTGCTCCAGCCATTTGTATAACTAGTCTTTAAGTCTTTTGCGAGTGTAATTAAAGGGCTGAAGTCCAGTGATAGATAAGCTCACTTCAGAGTGCAAATTGGGGTAGTTTCTGGAGTCATGAAGATCCATCCAACAGTCTGTGTAATTAAGAGCATTATCGGGGTTTTATATGAGGAAAGTCACCATTAGCAGTATACATTATGTGACATCTTTCTATTATGAGAAAAAAAAATCCAAATCTGGATAAAGGATTGTTCTGGATCCCCCCAGTAGTGCATATCCTCCATGATACCAATGAGACAAATACTTGTTGTTGTGATTATCTGTCTATCCATTCATCCATCCATCTTTTTGTTTTTCACTGTTAACTTTAGGTAGATCATGGTGGATTGCTAAAAGGTCTTCCTGAAAAATATAAGACAAAGTGCAGAGGTAGTCTTACATAAATCTCTTAATATAATCACAGTAGGCTGCCAAAGAAGAATTGCCAGCTTCTCTTTCAGAGGAAGCCATGGTGCAGGGTGCTTTTTCCATAGGACTTGAACTTTACCAGGTGGTCTCACATGCTGAGAGGACATAAATGATTCTCTATTAAAATGTGATATATATTGGGTAAGAAATGACCGGTCCCAGGGAGCTTTTTAATAATCATCCAACCACCAGGGGCCAGATCTACTATGAAACTAATGAGGCTTAAGCTTCAGGGCCCCTAATCGTAGAGGGGTCCCAGAAGCGACTTTAGTCCACATTGCTTAAAGCTTATGGGTGTCTACTGTATGAGAAGAGGCTTTTCAAAAAATTATATTAATAATGAAGTGTACTTTAATACAACCTAATATTTAAGATAAATTGTAAAGGTTGTTAAAGCATCATGTAGGCTAGCCATAAACAAAAACATTCAAATTAGGGATGTTTCATTCTAAATATATTTCATATAAAATAACTAACATTTATGACAGAAATTAATTGAAAACAATAAAGCATATATCCTTACTTGTCGTTATTGTAAAGGACAACATTTCTGTGACTCTTTATTTCTCGAAGATGTCTGAAATAAAAGATTATACTATTATTCCTGTCTTTTAATATTTTATTTCATCATTCTGTGATACATCATGCATGGAACAGTTCCCTAATTTTCACACATTAACTTGAGAAGTAAAAATCATTGGAATTTTTTAGTCACACCAGTGACTTTGAGATGTGAGATAATCCAATATAGCAATTTTAATAAAAATCTGAGATTAGTGGTTACATTTTTTTTTTAAATTTTTTAACAACCCCAATGAATAAAATACCAAGTCCTTGTTCCTGTTTGTGAAGGGGCCTGGATAACAATTCAAGATTGAGGAATCCAAAATGTAGGTCCACCACTGCTAACCACTGTCTAGAGTCACATGCCGTCTTACCATTTTGATTTACTTCATTTTGCTCTTGGCTGGCAAACCACGCTAAACATTTTAATTGAAAACAACATTTTTAAATTCATCCATGTTAATGTGGAATATGTCTTGAAGAATCTTTTGCTGTATATTTTGCACCATTACTATACAGTCCTTGGCTCAACATTGTCTGCCTGTAGGCCCTCCAAGTGTTGGATTGTACTTGTCCATCAATATCAGATTTTCTTTACTTTTGTATTTTCAGTTTGGAAAATCAATGTAATTCCTATATACTTAGTTCATGGATTATGTTTATATTTCTTTTCCTTGTCATTTCTGTTCATTTTTTTAGTATGGCTCATTTATTATGATTATTAGTGTTAAGGTCTTTTGTTAATTTATCATTTACAGTATGTGCTAAGTTTAATGTACTATTGTTTATGTTTACACTTAGAATTAGTTGTACCGTTTCTTTAAACATAATTCTGACTGAGCAACAATAAATGTGTCACACATAAAGAACAAACATTCATAGCATAACTGTTTCCCTACTTAGAGGAAATGAGCTCAAGCCTTTCTCAAAGGAAAAATAGAAAATCACAGAACTAAGTCATGGATAAAATATTACCCTCTCAGTTGCACAAGCTAATGGAGTATCTCAAATCACACTCAGCAAGAACTTTGTTAAATGAGCCTTTAAATGCAGGGCGTGCATATTTTCAATGAGCTATGACAACAGAAATTCAACTGATTCAACTTTTTTCCAACTTATTAATGTTAGTTATATATTATTAGCAATTTTTTTTTTCTTTAGAAAACATAATGTTAACATTTTGCTTAATGCCCGTTTAAGGAATTGTGAGTAATTGTCTTTCATTGTTACTTAATGAAGTCAATTTGTTGTTAGCTTTCCAAACCGCAACACTTCAAATATGGATCATTTGCACTGCCTTGGGTGAAAGCAAACCTCCGTATTGAGAAAAAATCCATGCATTACATTCTTATGCTATCCTAGTCTTGATTATCTTATTGCATTGTCAGTCATATCGCACAAATGAAAAAGTATAAAATAAGCACCACTCAATAAATTGTATACACATTTTGCATAAGTATTATACAGCATTCATATCAGAAGCAATGAAAGTCTCAAGCTAATTGGTTAAACCATATAATTTCCATAATAATAATTCCTGATTGATTGTATGATGCTGAATGTGAGTTCATTTTCTCATACAGTTTAAAAATTTAGTCCATTTAGTACTGGTAAGAATTCTTGTTCCAAATTTAAACTGCTGAGTACTTTAACTGGCTTAGAAGGTATGAATTCGCTTAAAACATCTAGTTTTGATCTATGTATTATTTTCCACACATATATCAGTGACTGTGTGCTACATTGTATTACTTAAAGATATTTTATCCACAATGTCCTGTTTTTATTTAAGTTTCATCCTATTGCTTATCTGTTTCTGAAGATTTAAAAATACAGCAAAAAAAAAATGCTCATTGTAAAGTGTGTATATATCAGAACAATGGCTTTGTGTTTATTACTGCTGTCATACAATTTCCACAGACATAGGCTTCATTCTTGGCATATTCATGGTGTTTTGCACATTGTCAGTCCTCTGGTTTTATTCCATGTCATGTATGTGCATTCCAGCCATAATTAAATCCTGTAATAAGCCTGATGTTGTCAGTATAAGCTTATAATTCCCATGGCTATGTAAGAGAAAAGGTGGATTTAGAAAATGTATAAATAAATGTAGTTGTTTTTATCACTTTCCCAAAGTAATTGGCTTCTTGTTCAACTTCAGATCTTTGTTAATCTGGCTACCTGTTACTAATTGAATCAACAACTGTTTGTTATTTTTCAGACAGTACAATGATAGTAGTAAAGATTCAGTGTAAAGCCTAATATAATTGTTACATCCTTGTTTCCTAATTGCTGAAACATGCTACATTATGATTAAAGTGAATTGATAAAGATGTGTATAATGATTTTATAAAGAGGAATTAGCTATTATACACGTGCTAACTGGATTAAATATTTCACATTTTGCCACACAACTTTACTGTTTTAGATTTTTTCCTATTCTGTGTAATCACTTTTTTTTTTAGTTTATAAGGATTATCAGTTAAACACTTGATACACAAGTTAAGGATAGAGAGAGAGGATGAGGTTAAAGAGTAGTATGAGGCTTGCCTACCCTAAATAGACACCTGTGAAAATGGTTAAAGATTTCAGATTTATACTTTAACTGGTGGTCACCATGCTGCTACAAGACCACTCTTAGGTGTTCACTGAATAGGAACTCCCTAGATTAAATGGCACATTCTACTCTTAGGCAAAGGTGTCTGAATTTCTGTTCTTGGCTATGTGGTGACCTCATCAATTAACATGTGTAACAAGCAAAACCCTACAGTGTGTATCAAAGTCAAGTAACATGAGTTTGTACACCAGAGGAAAAAAAAATATTATTGCGACATCAAATTTTTAGAATATGGCCATCCAATGATAGATTACAAATTACAACTTTTGTTTCCATTGTCTTCTGTCTTATGATTTGGAGTCAGGGTGTGAGGCTCCCCAAAGGATTCATAAGCCAGGCCAGGTCTCAACTGCCCGCGTACAATAGGCCTTACCCCAAATAGCTTAAAACTCAACTCTACTGGCCTTCTCAAAGTACCTCTTAAGTGAAAGCAAAACCATAGGAAAATCTTTGGCTTAAGGAAATTCTCCCCAAAAAATCTTTGTAAATCAAAATGTGCATTCAAAACAAGAAATATTTTTAAAATTGCTCAAAGAGGAAAAAATGATTTTTTCTAAAAGGTATTGTAAAAGCAAACAAATCTGAATATGCTAAATCATAGAAGAATCAAAGAAACAGTGTGAAAAAATAAGTAAAACTAGTAAATCCTAAAAAAAAAAAAAACAAACAATATTCAAATGATCGCAGTAAACTTCAATGCGCCACTTCTGCACTCTTCTCTTCTTTGGATTAAATAGATAGGGTGAGGTTTCAGGAGAGATAATGTCGGGTTGGCCTTGTCTCTTGAGGTACCACCCACAAAACACAAGGGATGGACTTAAATACAACACTCTTAACGTAAAACACATAATCACAATAAATATATGAAAAACACTTAAAAATAAACCAAAGAGACATAGGAAAATAAATAAACAGAGGCCGGGTAACACATCATTGCTGACACATGACAGTTTGTCACCAGTGTATCAGTTTGAAGTCCTCTTTAATGCTTTATATCTACTATTCACTTTGACCTCCCTCAGACCTAAAAATAATTTGCTTTACAAAATTAAAGAGCATATAACATGTTGAGATTAAATTATATCAATTTTTTGATAACTTTATCCTCATAAGGTGGCAAAAATGTGAACTGAATGATAACTTTGTAACACTGCCCATTTCATATCATACAACACATTAATCAAATTAGCACTGATAAACCTTATGTAGCTCAGTTTATTCTTTACTTAAGCCATGGATGTTTTGTCCCAAGTAAATACTGGTACAGACATTCCAATGTCTGCGGAAAAAAAAAGAAAAGAAAATACATTACAGGAAGCATGAGCTGCACGATGGGGTTTCAGATTAAACCTGAAAATCAATATCATATTATTTCTCTCAATTAGACAATGATTATTCTCCTCAGGCCGAATCTTTATCTTTCTCCTCCCTGTTCTGTTGAGAATGCAAAATGATGAATAAAAATAATTTAAAATCCAGAGGCTGGATGCAATATTAATGTCTTACCTTCACTTGTTGGAGATAAAAGTAGATAAGAATATCCATGGTCACAAATGTCTAATTCACTTACACAGCTAAGCATTAATATAAATGAAGTCTCCAGCATATACAAATTGTACAGAAGAAGATTGTATTTTTCTTGTAAAATAAAAGCAGAACTGACATTGCACTTTACCAAATACAGTTTACATTAAATTGATACTGATGAAGTAGTGAGAAAAAAAAAGATTAAGCAATAGAGTAAAAAGTATAGTATAACAGCCTATTAAATAGAGTATTAAATTCAGCTACAAGCTTGTACAAATAATTTTCGAAAATACTTGGTTTTAAGTACTTATCCTGCAAGATTCAAGTGTATGGTTTTCATTATAAGCATACAAATTTACAGTATACAAGAGATTTGAAAAAACATATTTGACTTTTTTTTACTTTAAAATATTATATACAAATACTGTACTACTATCACTACTACTTATAACAATCCAAAGGCTTCATGGTCCCAGTTTGATGTTTAGTAACAGGTGCATTGAGAAAATAAGTTGAGAAAACCTAGTGCAATATCAGAACTGTCATGCATTTAATAAAAGTGTTTTATGAAAAGTAATGTAAAGGGAAATTAAAACTGAAAATAGGATAAAAAAAATATCAAATTATTTCCATAGCCATCCTTTCACCTTCAAAACACATTGAACATATTTCAGTTAGCTTAAACAATTGATTAGGCTTCCTTTTTCTGTTTTCACTGTATTTTACTGTTTTAATTATACATGTATTTTAAAGTTCATTCATTATTTTTTGTTCTTTTGTCCATTACATGGATGAGTGGTTTTCCTCGTCGTAAAAGTGATTCAAAAAGAAAAAAAAAATATACTAATCTGAAAAATACCTAATTTATACAACAATATCTTATTCCCATTACTCCTCAGAAACATCAGTTTTTGTGCTATGTTGTAGCTAACTCCAACAACTGTCTTTACTTTACTATAGACACAATTTCCATGTGAGTTATGTATAGCATTTATAATGGCAAAGAGGAGTGAAGAACTCCTATATAGTTAACATCCTGAGGTGCAGCTTAGTTTAAATGTAGAATATTGTTAAAAAGCTAAACAGTGCAGTAATCAATAATCTTTTCCATCCTGTAATTGACTTTAATAATATAATATGGTATGATGAGCTTTCCTAGTCATAATGTATCTGAGTGAAGCACCTTAAAAAAAGATACTATACACTGCCTGTCTCAATTTTTTTTTTATTTTCTTTTCCACAGTGATTTCAAATCTAGCAATTCCTTTTTCTTAGACTAAGAAAAGCAGAGTTCCTTTCATAATACTTTATCTACGGCACAATGTGACCTATTGATACAATACAACAAAAAGAGAAAGTGAATTTGTACGTTAATGGACACAGAAGACAGCAGTATCTTCTGTTGCTTGCAATCTAATATAATGCATTACAGTATAACAACTACTGTTTCAGAAGTGGGGATAAATTCAAACAATGATTGGATCATAATAAGGAAAGGCTTTAAATATTACAAATTCAATGCTATATGTCTTTGATGTAGCTCATGCCGGAAAATTCCTTCATAGTATGTTTGAATGCTAAAAGAAATTGATGGGATTATAAGAATATGACTCTTGAGAAACCATATTCAAAGAAGAAGAAAGGAAATGGGCCGCCAGTTGAAAGGGAATTGGTTACTTTATGTACACTAGATGCAAAAGGATACAGAAGGTTTGCTTACATCAATTTTTTACAATGTTAAATTAGAAACTGTGAAAACTCTTAATATAATACAGCTGCACATAACAAATAAACTTAATGTATTACATTTTTGGCACACTGATTAGGGCCTTACACACTTTTTGAAATCTTTTTTCCATTTTGTAAGTTTGCATTTTTTTTCCTATAAGTTTTTTCCAGGTTCTACATGTTTTAGTCTGCCTCATTCCAAAGACATGAAGGTTAGGTAAGATAATTTCCACCAAACTGGCCCAGTATGTGTTATAATGGGAGTGCATACATGTATACTTGCCCTGCAATCGCATTTATTGACGTTTGTGTGTCTTTGGTACGTGCAACCAACTTGAATCGTCGATCATTTCTAGATGCAAAAGCTGTTTCCACAGTTGCATTGGGTAAATTTTTAGTTAAATGACATGTTACAGACACAAATTTGAAATACAGTTTATGCTGAAAGATTCATTTACAGTCCATGTATCAAATGTTTCTCAATATTTATGAACAGATTGCTGTTTGTAGGTTTTTTTTTTTTAGTTGTTTATTTGCTTTGCACATAAAGTATGCATATAGTTTTAGTTTCAGAACTAAAGAGCTGTAATTTGGTTTTGGAAAAATGTATTTAAATATCTAATTTGTGTAAAAGATAATAATCCTCTGTTGTGAAAATATCTGTGATTTTCTCTACTATGTTGCAATCCCATTTATAAATAAATCTCTCCAAAATAGCAGACATTATTAATTATAAATTTATGAGTTAAATACACTTTGTGATTCTGAGAACAACATAGCTAGAATATTCAGCAGATTTCAGAATCCAAATGCATATCAACCAATATTATGTTAAATATTGCAGCAGTGAGATTACTCTTTTATAATAATAGCATCTATGTGTTTGATATAGTGATAGCTTTGTGTGCTTTGTGTTTCCATCCAAATTTAAGATTAGAATACAGAAGTAAATTGTGAATGGGTGATTTCAGTTGATTTTTGGTTTACATTTTGGGCTTGTTGAAAGACTGATTTCCTAGTTTTGACTGTCTCATTTGTTAACAAAATAATATGTTCTTTTCTACTCAATTTAGAACATTAACTATAAAAGGAGCTATAAAATAATAATAATAATAATAAAGAAAAATGTGGTTAAAGTTTATTTACAAAGGCAAATACTGATAGATCCAGGTTAATATTTGATGGAAAGACATATGTATATTAATATATTGCAATGTATTAATACAAGAATGATTTGACTAATGTTATTCTTTTACTATTAGTCATGGCAGTTTAATAGTCTAGTTGTAACAGTACGTATTGCCATCTGTAAAAAAAGATGTAATATTGGACTGATGCATACTGCTGATGGCCTTAAATGTAAAAGAAAGATGAGAAAATGGATAGATTACTTGTTTCCTTACATGCTTCTATTTATTCATGTAACATGCATACTTAAATGCTTGTCGTGTATACATACTTGCTTGCATATGTAACTCCTTATTGAATTAAATAATATATTTAAGAAGAAAATACTACCTTATACACTACATTTTTAGCAAACACTCTTGGGAATTAGTTTTTCTTCTTTTTGTATATCAAGAACATTTAGTTTATCTTCTGTTCTTGTAGGTCACTCTACACCAAATAATATATAGCTGGCCATTTGTGAAAACTGGTGAAGATAACCAAATACTAAAAATATGTAAAGTTTGCAGAGCAATGGAAATGGAGGAGATGAAATAAATGAGGAGAAAATAAATGCAGTATTGCAGTTCTAAACACACACATCTGCATCAGCCTTAAAATCTGTATTCTGTACATGGATTGCACAAATTGTAATTTCTGGTGTACATTTATTACTGTCTACATATTCAGTGCATTCATTTTCAAATGTTGGGTAGCTAAATGCTGCTTGGGAATATATGCATAAGATTCAAATTTGTGAAATATAAAGTGTCATTCATGAGCTGTATATAAGGGGGAAATTAAATAATATCTGGTTTGCTTCATGATAAATTTGTAGAGAGGTGTTGTCTATCTGCAATGATTTCAACAGAGTTCAAAGAACAGTATCATCTGCAAAATGATATGTTCCAGATGAAACAATAATTTAAAGTCAAAAGTCAAAGTGAACTTTATTGTCATCTCAACCATATACAAGTATACAGATAGATGAAATTGCGAAGCTCAGGGTCCACAGTGTAACAACATGATGTATAAATAATAACTTATAAATAGAATATAAATTTTAATTTAAAATTAAAATACAAGCAAGACAAGACATTGTGCAAAGACAAGACAAAGAACTAGCAGCAATATTGACGTGTAGTTAGCAATATGAACAATATGATGCAATGTATGGTTTTTGCGATCTAGATACATAAATATAGTCAACAGATACAGTTAGGTCCATAAATATTTGGACAGAGAACACTTTTTTCTAGTTTTGGTTCTGTACATTACCACAATGAATTTTAAATGAAACAACTCGGATGCAGCTGAAGTGCAGACTTTCAGCTTTTTTTTTTATTTTTTATTTTATTGCATTCCATATAAATCAATCAAGTTTTACATAACAAAAATTTGAGTTAAGAACAAATCGATCCCCACCCCTAAGGGAGAGAGCAAGCCAAACAGCATGAAATGTAAGACCTATAAACATACGTAAATTAATAGATTCTCTGTGCTTTATGAGATTATTTTAAAATATTACTGATTAGATCCTGCCATGTTTTGAAAAAAGTCTGTACGGATCCTCTAACTGAGTAGTTGATTTTTTCCAATTTCAAATAGTATAACACATCAGTTTCCCACTGACTTAAGAGAGGAGAGTTTGGGTTCTTCCAGTTTATCAGGATAAGTCTGCGTGTCAAAAGTGTAGTGAATGCAATCACAGTTTGTTTGTCCTTCTCCACTTTAAGCCCATCTGGAAGAACACCAAACACAGCTGTTAATGGGTTAGGAGGGATTGTGAGTCCAAGGCTGTCTGAAAGGTAATTAAACATTTTCGTCCAGAATGATGTTAATTTGGTGCAGGCCCAGAACATGTGACCCAGTGAGGCTGGAACTAGTTTGCAGTGTTCGCAGGTTGGATCATGCCCTGGAAACATTTTGGAGAGTTTTAGTCGAGACAGATGTGTTTGATATAAAATTTTGAGTTGTATAATTGTATGCTTTGCGCATTTGGAGCTCGAGTGAATTCTCTGTATTGCTACTTTCCACTCCTTATCTGATATATTAATTGAGAGATCTTTTTCCCAGTGACCTCTTAGATCTTTGAAAGGGAGGGATTATTTTTATATATTGTAGAGATGGTGTCTAAGTCCTTGAGATTGAGCGATATGTTTTCCAGCATGGATGTGGGTGCAAGATGAGGAAAATCTGGGAGGTTCTGTTTAACAAAGTTCCTGATTCCTGACGTTGTCTATATAAAGATCTCTAAGCAAGTTAATTCCAAATTTTTTCCAGATATTAAAAACTGCATATGTTTGCGAAAGTTAAAAGAGGTGGCTCTCTTGCAGAGGTGCCACAGATAGAAGCTTCTCCGTCTTAAAATGCTTTCTACATTGGTTCCAGATTCTAAGTGAGTGGAGCACAATTGGGTTATTAGTGTATTGCCGATAACGTGTGTTTATTGGAGCACAGAGCAAGGAATACAAAGAAGCACTGCAGGATTTTACTTCTATTGTGGACCAAGCCTGTGAATGTTATTCTATTTGTTTCCAGGTTCTTATTGCCTGTATATTTGCTGCCCAGTAATAAAACTGGAAGTTGGGTAGAGCCATGCCGCCTTCTGCCTTTTGTCTTTGTAGGGTCGCCTTTGGATGTGTGGATGTTTTCCAGATAAATGAGGTTATTGCTGAATCTAATTGCTTAAAGAATGATTTATTATTGTATATTTGATGTTTTGAAATAAAAAAGGAGCTTAGGAAGAATATTCATCTTAACAGTGTTAATTCTTCCAGCTAGTGTGAGATGAAGGGTTGACCATCTGTGCAAGTCTTGCTTGATTTTTTCCATGTAGACAGTGAAATTTTGTTGATAAAGAGCTTTATGTTTACTCGTGATGTTTACCCCTAGGTATTTAAACTCTTCTGCAATGATAAAAGGTAAAGTATCTAATCTAATATTATATGCTTGAGAATTCACTGGAAAGAGTACACTTTTATTCAGATTAATTCTGAGGCCAGAGATCTTTTGAAATTCTGTGAGTGCTGCTAGGACTGCAGGCACAGAATTTTCTGGGTCTGATATATACAGTACCATATCATCTGTATATACTGAAATTTTCTGTTCCAGTCCTTCTCTGCTAATCCTCTTTATCTGATCAGTATTTCGACAATGTATTGCCAGTGGTTCAACGGCAATTGCAAACAACAGCGGTGACAAGGGGCATCCTTGTCTAGTACTACGTTCTAGTTTAAAGTAGTCTGAGAAAATGTTGATGCAAACTGAAACTTCTGGGTTAGTATACGGTAATTTGATCCATGCACAAATGTTTGGGCCAAACCCAAACGTCTCCAGTGTAGTAAAAAGGTATTTCCATTCAATCATGTCGAATGCTTTTTCTGCATCCAATGATAGTAATATTTCTGGGGTGTTTGATTTAATTGGTGAGTATATCCTTCTGTATAAAAGCGGTCGGGATTGTCCTTCCGTCCCGTGAGTGCTACGCAGGCACGGAGTTTCACACACGCCCCGTCCATTTTGCAATGCACGATGGGATTTGTAGTTTCGTTTTTCCAGGTAAAAGATAATTTTCTACCCCAGACTGTACGATATCTTCTTCTTATTTCTTACTATATAAAAGCGGTCGGGATTGTCCTTCGGTCCCGTGAGTGGAAAGCGTAGCAGTATTCCGCTTATCACGGACTTACTACTTGCAGCTTGCGGTACGAAACGACATGATGTGAGCAGAGTTCTGGTGCTCCCATCGTTCCCTTGCTTTTGTGCGAGATGTGCTGGAAAAATAGACAAAATTATGTCTCTGGAAATAATTAATGTTGATGGAGTACAAATGCTTCACCGCGTAGTAAATATCAGGGGGGTTCAAAATGGCAACCTCAATATAGAAAAAAAGTTTAAATTTCATCACAAAAATAACAGAAACTACGAGTATTAAAGTAATACCGCTCAAAAGCAATATAACCAAATTAATGAGCTTGTATAAAATATCAAATTGATCTACATATTGAATTGCCTTAAGAAGTGGTCAGTTTAAAAGTCGGTCGCCTTAAAAGGCGGGTCAGCCTAGTTACATTAAACAGGCATCGAAGATTTGAAGATAAGTGTCGGCCCCTAATAAATCCAGTTTGGTCTTGTGATATTACCGAGGGGAGCACTTTCTCCATCCTTCTAGCTATGATTTTAGAGAGTATTTTAACGTCGTTATTCAGAAGTGAAATTGGTCTGTATGATGCACATTGTAATAAGTCCGTATTTCGTTTTGGAAAAACCGTGATTAGTGCTTGGCGAAAGGTCTAAGGAAGAGATGAGTTATCTCTGGCTTCTGTAAATGTTGCTAATAGGAGAGGAACTAGCTGAGCGGAGAATTTCTTGTAAAATTCTGCAGGGTAGCCATCAGGGCCTGCTGCTTTCCTGCTTTGGAGTGACTTTATAGCATCTAGTAATTCTGATAACGCCAGAGGTTTCTCAAGTTCCTCTGCACTAAAAGTGTCTATTTTTGGTATTTGTAATGTATCCAGAAATGCATTAGATTGTGTATTGTCTTCTTTAAACTCAGTAGTATATAGGATTTATAGTAGTCTCTGAAAGTGTGCATTATATTTTTGTGGTTGACGATTTTAACTCCGTTCGCGTTGGTGATTACTGAGATTGGGTTGCACACTTCTTGCTTGTGAATTTGTTGAGCTAAAAACTTATTAGCTTTCTCTCCATGTTCATAATAATGGTGTCTGGATTTATAAATTAGTTGTTCAGTTTCTTTAGTTGTCAAGAGGTTTAGTTCTGAATGTAGAGCCTGCCTTTTCCTATGTAGAGTCTTGCTTGGTAGTCTGGCGTGTTCTTCATCTATTCTAGTAATTTTGCTTTTTATCTCTGCTACTTTCTTGGCTTCAATTTATTTCTGTGGGAAAGATATGAGATAATCTGTCCTCTTAAGAAGGCCTTAAGAGTTTCCCAGAGTATTCCTGCAGAGATCTCGGGGGATGTATTTGTCTCTAGAAAGAATTGGATTTGTTTGGATATAAATTCCATACAATTCTCATCTGCTAATAGAAGCGGGTTGAGACACCATCTGCGGGGTGAGTGTATGGGGCTTAGTAATTTTAGCTCCAAGATCATAGGTGCATGGTCAGAAATAACAATAGCATCGTATTCGCAAGATTTAATCATAGGCAAGAAGTTATTATCTATAAAGAAGTAATCAATCCTTGAGTAGCAATGATGTACTGGTGAGTAGAAAGAATATGTTCTTGAATTTGGGTTTAAAACCTCCAGGGTCTGATAAGTTGTGGTCAGTTATAAACTTCGTAATTGTGGTGTTAGATGCCGTTCCCCCTGTGGAAGAAGTCCTATCTAAAAGTGGATTTAGAACACAATTAAAGTCCCCAGCCATTATAACTTTATGAGTGTTCAGATTGGGAATGGATGCAAATAAATTTTGTATAAATTCCTTATCATCAACATTAGGTGCATAAACATTTATCAAGATCATTTTACAGTTAGATAAGTCTCCCATGACCATTACATATCTCCCTTCAGGATCCAATACTACATCTGATGCTACAAATGGTACTGTTCTATGTATGAGAATTCCCACACCTCTAGTTTTCTTTGTAAAACTAGAATGGAACATTTGGCCAGTCCAGTCTTTTTGCACCCGGAACTGATCCTTGCTTAGAAAGTGTGTCTCCTGTAAAAATACTATTTTAGCGTTTAGACCTGTTAGGTGAGAGAGTACTTTATTTCTCTTTAATTGTGATTCAAGCCTTTAACATTCCAGCTCACGAAATTAACTGTCCCATCATGGAGACATTGATTCTGAGTTTTTGATGTCATTTTATAGTCTTAACTGGAAGTGAGACAGCTTCAGCCTTAATTTCCTATTTCCCTAGAGTTGTTGCCATGTAGCTTATTATTACATTGGTAGTTATAATTATAAAGATTAAGAGGATAGATTAGGTATAGATCAAGCCTGCTCTCTTTCTTTCCCCCCCTTAACGCCCCACCCTCCCTTTTTGCCTCATGTCCATGAGTTCAAGACTTCAGGCTGTCATTGCCAGCAAAGGGTTTTAAACCAAGTATTAGAAATTAACATTTTATTTCCAGTTATTTAATTTGTCTAATTACTTTTGAGCCCCTGAAATGAAGGGATTGTGTTAAAAAATGCTTTAGTTGCCTCACATTTTTATGCAATCATTTTGTTCACCCCACTGAATTAAAGCTGAAAGTCTGCACTTCAACTGCATCTGAGTTGCTTAATTTAAAATTCATTATGGTAATGTACAGAACCAAAATGAGAAAAAACGTCTCTGTCCAAATATTTATGGACCTAACTGTATGTAATATAATAAATAAATAATAGATGTAGATAATACAGAAATTATCAGTGTATGATGATAGTTGTTTAAGACATGTGTAAACAATGACAGGTCAGAATGTTTCACAGCAGAAGGATATCAAGAATGTCAAAATACTTAAAGGTCAGTATGAGATTTTCAGTTCTTTTTCTACATGCACACTAGTCTTTGCAGGAAAGTGGCTTGCATGTATAAAAGTTCTGTTTTTAGAGGTGGCTGAGGTGATTTGAAAGATCCTAGGTGGCAGCATGGTGTTAAGGAGTTTGGCAGCTTGGGGGTAAAAACTATCTTGCAGACTGGCAGATCTGGCTTTGGTGCTGTAGTATCTTCTCTTGGATGGCAGAAGTGTGAAAAGTCCATGTAAGGGGTCCTGCACAATGCTGCAGGCCTTGCGGACACTGTGTTTGTTAAATATGTCCTGTAGTGAAGGGAGAGGCACCCCAATAGTGTTCTCTGCTGGCTTCACTATCTTTTGCAGGTGTTTTGCGGTTGGACATGTTGCAGTTGCCATAGACAGACTGATGCAGCTGGTCAGAACACTGTCAATGGTGCCTTTGTAGAACATGGTGAGGATGGAAGAGGGAAGACTTGCTCGCTTCAGCTGCCTAAGGAAGTGTAGTCTCTGCTGGGCTTTCTTGATTAATGATGAGGTGTTATGTGTCCACGTAAGTTCCTCAGTTATGTGTACACCGAGGAACTTGGTACTCCTAATGGTCTCGACATCTAAACCGTTGATGCTGAATTGGATGTGGGCAGGATGTGATTTTCTGAAGTCCATGATTATCTTTTTTGTCTTGTCAACATTGAGAGATATACATATTGTGACGCGTGAGTCACTGTCTTGCACCCCAAAACACGAGGCTGAGTATCAGTACTTTAGCAAAACCAGCTTTATTCAACTTGAAACGGGAACAGCAGTTATTTATTGCAGCGGGAGCTACCACTCCTCTATACAAAGACACAGCAAACGGGCATAGTCGGGGCCAGTTCAGTGGCCAAGTTATACTTTTCCGTGCATTTATAATGTCCCTTGCATCACACATTGGCGACAGGCGAGTATAGCGTAATCTCGATCGTCTCGTAGTTGTTTCCACGGCACTTTGGTGATGAGCTGCGAACCTGTGGTTGCCTCTGCAATGGAGAAGCAGTCCTCCACAAACACTTCAGGTGCGCTTTGGCATGCTGTCTCATTTGGGGGGGGGGGGGGGGTTGGGTCGGCAGAATGTGCAGTATCTGCATTTTTGTTTATTTAAGTAAATAGTTTTCTTACATTCAAATATATTATACATATGCCAAATGGACCTATTATCAATACTTAAAGAAGTCAATCATATATAAGCTGTTTCTGTTCATCTGGCAGTTACTGTACATTCTCTTGGGTGTATTGAGTGTTGACATGTGTGATATGCCATGTATTTATGCCAAAAGAGTGCATTACAAATGTTAGCACTGCTGCTAAAAATCATATAGCAAATGTTGTATAACTGTGGTAACGTAGAAATGTAAATTATAACTTAATAAAGAAAAAATTAAATAGCTAGCTCTATATAATATAAGCCAAATTCTTTCCATCCAGCATTAATGCCAGGTTGGGCATTAACATTTGCAATACACCATCTATTGGAATGTAGTTTGTATTGTATAGTTATCTCATCCAGTAATAGCCATAAATAACATCTTGGCTACATTTTAAAATAATTTTAATGGTATCTTAACAAAGCAGTATCAATTTCTACCAAAAATGTAAAAAGTTGTTGATGATTCCAGCCTTTTAAACTTAAGTATATCTATAACAAAATCTATCAAATCATAAATACAAGGGCACTGTTCACAAAGGCAGAAATGCTACCAGTTTTTATACTGTTATTATTATTAGCAAACAATTTTTTTTTTCATTTGCCATGTCATGTATAATTTTTAACTGTAGACAAATTGGTTGACTGCTGAATTTATTTTGGAAGATTCTGATCCCTTTCTTTTTTTCTTCACCTTTTTTAACTTGATCACCTGAATGACCAGGCATACACAAGGGAACAAAAACACTGAATGAGCTTCTCTGCTGTACAGCGTATTATATAATTTGCACCTATGTCTGAGTGTGGCTCATTTTCACCTCAGATTACCACTTCAGAAACAATTAAGAGGATTTCAAAAAAGTGAATTCGATTAAGTAGGAAAGTATAATATTTGACAGATTCCTGGGCACAAAAAACTGTGCCAGCAACATAGATTTTTTTCAAAATTCCTTACAAAGTAACATATAGGATTGGGCACAGTATTTTAGTTTCCTTATTAAATTTAGAAAAAAGAAAAATACCAACACTCTGATTAAGAAATTAGTGGGGCTACAAACCAGCAACCTTAATTTTTGCTCATGATTCTTAATCAAAAAATAAAAGGTCAGAATTATGAAGTATTCATTATATTGAAAATCTAAGCAATCACTGTACAATAATAATGCTTCATTTTAGATAGAAAGAAAAAAATCAAAAACATTGTTCACATTTTAATTTATTTGTGCTAACCGTAAACTATCTTGCATTTTTCTCAAAGTATTCTTTCACTGGTCGATCCACATACTCTCTGATACTCCTCACTTGCCCTTTCATTCAAATTACTGTGTGTGTGCAGCCATTAAAGTGCATGGAAAGGTTTGGTTCTCTACCAGTAATAAAGTTCAGGTTTCTGTTATTGCAGTGACATTTAAAAATGATAGAATAAGTTTCAGATAGTGCTTAATAAATCGTTGTGCCCGGATATGACACAGGCTTCTTTTCATTTGCTATAGTAATGTAGAATTTATTAATTTCTCTTAAAATATTGTTGGCTGCAAGGAGGGGAAAAAGTTTGCCTCATCAATTAGGAACCAAAATTCCAAAAAACCCTGCAAACATCTAATATTCTGACATTGTGTGATCTTAAAATCATTTTCAGTTGCATTGTTTTTGATAGGTTACAGTAATTATTGAGTCTTTTGAGACTGTTGTAGGCAGGTATTTAGTGGGTTTTGCTGGCAGGCAGAAATTGATCTTCTATATAAATAGCTTTCATATCTTTCTGCTTGCTGCTGTGTTACCAGTACCTAGACTGCTCCTACTGCACTCCCTGCAATCAAGATCTTTACCCCTTACTTCTTCTTTCCTTACCCTGAGATTCAAATTTCTTTATTTATATCTAACTATGTTTACAATTCTCAGCAAAATCTTTACTAGTCATTGTGATGAAAATGAACTGTATCCATAAAGCTGCCTGTGTGCAGCTAAAGCCATAGTCAGGAAGTGCTATAAAGCAGTTATACCCCAAAGTGTGATATTGCATGTGTGGGTAAAGTCCTACACTTTAGGTTCCATAAAGCTATTCCTAGCTCTCATATAGACACATATACATTGTAGTTAGCTACAGTGGGTACAGAAAGTTTTCAGACCCCCTTCAATTTTTCAGTCTGTTATATTGCAGCCATTTGCTAAAATCATTTAAATTAATTTTTTTCCTCATTAATGTACACACAGCACCCCATATTGACAGACAAAAAAAAAGAATTTTTGAAATTGTTGCAGATTTATTAAAAAAGAAAAACTGAAATATCACATGGTATTCAGACCCTTTGCTGTGACACTCATATATTTAACTCAGGTGCTTTCCATTTCTTCTGATCATCCTTGAGATCACCTTTATTTGAGTCCAGCTGTGTTTGATTATACTGATTGGACTTGATTAGAAAAGCCACACACCTGTCTATATAAGACCTTACAGCTCACAGTGCATGTCAGAGCAAATGAGAATCATGAGGTCAAAGGAACTGCTTGAAGAGCTCAGAGACAGAATTATGGCAAGGCACAGATCTGGCCAAGGTTACAAAAAAATTTCTGCTGCATTTAAGGTTCCCAAGAGCACAGTGGCCTCCATAATCCTTAAATAGAAGACGTTTGGGATGACCAGAACCCTTCCTAGAGCTGGCCGTCTGGCCAAGCTGAGCTACCGGGGGAGAAGAGCCTTGGTGAGAGAGGTAAAGAAGAACCCAAAGATCACTTTGGCTGAGCTCCAGAGATGCAGTCAGGAGATGGGAGAAAGTTGTAGAAAGTCAACCATCACTGCAGCCCTCCACCAGTCAGGGCTTTATGGCAGAGTGGCCAGTTGGAAGACTCTCCTCAGTGCAAGACACATGAAAGCCCGCATGGAGTTTGCTAAAAGACACCTGAAGGACTCTGAGATGGTGAGAAATAAGATTCTCTGGTCTGATGAGACCAAGATAGAAATTTTTGGCCTTAATTCTAAGCGGTATGTGTGGAGACAACCAGGCACTGCTCATCACTTGTCCAATACAGTCCCCACAGTGAAGCATGGCGGTGGCAGCATCATGCTGGGGGGGGGTGTGTTTTTCAGTTGCAGGGACAGGATGACTAGTTGTAATCGAGGGAAAGATGAATGCGGCCAAGTACAGGGATATCCTGGACAAAAACCTTCTCCAGAGTGCTAAGGACCTCAGACTGGGCCGAAGGTTTACCTTCCAACAAGACAATGACCCTAAGCACACAGCTAAAATAACGAAGGAGCGGCTTCACAACAACTCTGTGACTGTTCTTGAATGGCCCAGCCAGAGCCCTGACTTAAACCCAATTGAGCATCTCTGGAGAGACCTAAAAATGGCTGTCCACCAACGTTTACCATCCAACCTGACAGAACTGGAGAGGATCTGCAAGGAGGAATGGCAGAGGATCCCCAAATCCAGGTGTGAAAAACTTGTTGCATCTTTCTCAAGAAGACTCATGGCTGTATTAGCTCAAAAGGGTGCTTCTACTAAATACTGAGCAAAGGGTCTGAATACTTAGGACCATGTGATATTTCAGTTTTTCTTTTTTAATAAATCTGCAACAATTTCAAAAATTCTTTTTTTTTTTTTTGTCAATATGGGGTGCTGTGTGTACATTAATGAGGAAAAAATTAATTTAAATGATTTTAGCAAATGGCTGCAATATAACAAAGAGAGAAAAATTGAAGGGGGTCTGAATACTTTCCGTACCCACTGTATCACTATACAAGATAATTATATCAAAATAACAAGCACATGACATTCTACGAAAATACACTTGAAAATGTTTGGTTTTTTTTTCCAGAAATCCATACCACAAGGAGAATTGTATCCAGTATGCTGGATAAACAGGTATATCACTGACCCAAAGTAGTAATTCTTTTGCTATTTATTTATTTCATCACTTACATTTTGGTTTGCATTTTTGATGCATGCCAGGAATGCTTAGCCTCTTTTTCTTCAGTGTGATTTCTTAGCTGTATCTTTCCCAGCTTTTGAATGTGCAAGCAATGTTATTAAAACCTCAATGTAAATTTTTAGAATTTGTCTATTAAAACTCCTCAGAGGTTTATTTTCCGCAGGGATGTTGCCAATTAAAGTTTTTGTTTTCCATCCTTCTATTGTCAGATAGGCATACTTCAATGATAATATTAATGGACAGTCAGATCATGTACTAAGGATACTAATATAATATATTTAGTGTTTTATGAACAATGTAATGAACACTACTTTCCCTCATCATGCACTTTTCCAGTATTTCATCTTTAGTGGAATATTTGAGCAGAAAACATCAAGCTCTGCCTGATGGCAACCTTTCTGGTTGTCTTTTTTGACACATGTTGACATTGGACATGTGGAGCAAAAGGGAGAGGATTACTTAGTTAAAAGATACACAAAGATGGAGGTGGATGGGATAAGTTTCACAATGAAGACGTATGCAGTTTCAGCTAATGAGGGTAAACCTAAAAATAGCTATTAAACTACTTTTAATGTTGTTAATTTGTTTTCTAATAACCTTTGTTTTCATGATACCACCACTGTCATCAAGCATACTATAATATATATATATATATATATATATATATATATATATATATATATATATATATATATATATATATATATATATATATATATATATATATATATATGCCCTCTTAATTAACACTTGTTTGTCACACTGGTCCCAATCCAAGAGGGAGATGATGGGAATTTTATGAATTTCTGTTTAACAAACACTAAATATTTTTATACATATTTACCAATCCAGCTATATGTTTAAGAAAACAGTCAACATCAATGAAGAGTACTCCAATCATAATAAATGATGGTTCTTATCATACACTTGGAGCACTTATGAATCATGTAAAATTAGGTGTTATATTTCTACTTGCCAAACCAATCCAAACTAATATATTCCAGTGTAACAGAACAGTCAATTAACTGTAACTTAAATTGTACCCTGAAAGTACTAAATTAATACTTTAGAAGTCATTAAAAGCAGTTAACAGCTCATAAAGTTTTAAATGCACATATAGCTCATGGTATCTTATCTAGAGTTTCTGAAGCTGATTAGTCAAAAATGGGTGGCATATACACAGAATCTGCCCCATCAGCATACTCTAGCAGTGTTCAGTTGTGTAACAATAAAATCCCTTCATCCATCCAATATCTGAAACCAGCTAGTCTATTCTGGAATCACTGTGTGCAAAGCAGGTGCCAACTATGTGTGGTACACTCATTCACATATCCATAGTTGCTAATGCTAGGCCAGTTGAGAGTCACAAATTAAACAAACTGACATGCTCTGAGAAAGCAGCACAGGTATGGTAAAACAAGTCTGGAGTGTATGCAATGTAATGTAAGATTTAAAAAGGGTAACATTTTAGAACACTGGGTTTAAGGGATTTCTGTATTGTGTTAATTAATAAATTATTTATATGTAATACAAACACTGCCTTTTTAAAGGTCTTGATACACAACAGTAAATGTAGTAGTAGATGCACTATAGGGTTTCACCATTCTACATTGTGGTTGGGACTTAGTGAATCTTAGTACTTTGCTAAGGTCTAGTTGGATAGTGCCTGCTCTAAAATGTTACTAAATAATTAGGATTTAGCAGCATATTTTACAAATCAACTGGAAATTATTTTGCTGTACATGGGGAACTGTCACAAGAACTAAAATATAATTAAAAATATCTAACAATTTTAAAAAAGGTAATGTTTGAAGTGAATTGTTTAAATACAAATTTAAGCATTTCATGTTGATGTGAGTCTTTAGTAGCCTATTTTTCTTTTTTATTTAAAATCCTCAAGGACATCAGTGGAAATTAAGGGAAAGTGCATTTAAACTAAAGTCAGGCAGTGCTTCTTTATGCAAAGAGATGCCAGACTCTGGAACAAACTACAGAGACATGTAGTTGAAGCAGAAACCTTGACAACCTTTAAGAAAAATCTGGATGAGATATTGGGAGAGCTTAGATAGTAGCTAAACAAATGGGCTTGATTTACTGAATGGTCACCTCTCATTTGTCAAATTTCTTATATTCTTTCTTAAAGAATCTATTAGCAGGTGCATGCTAATAAAATGTTTGCACAAGACAAATAATTACTCCTATATTATGTTCTTACTTACCCCAAATTTGTACATTTTAATTAAATGTATTGTTCAGTGAATAGCACAGCGATGCTGAGAGTAGTACTGTTGCCTTATGGATCCAAATCCAACACCTGGGGCCTCATATATAAACGGTGCATACACACAAGAATGTTGCGTACACCCATTTCCACACTCACATCACGATGTATACAAACTAAACTTGGCTTGCAGCCACGCACATTTTCTCGCCAGGTCAATCCCTTGCGTATGCAAGTTCTCCACTCAGTTTTGCAAACTGGTGGCACCCAGCGTCAAAGCAGTGCTACTGTTCCTGTGTTGTTTCCCTTTATTTTTTAGATTGACATCCCTGATGCAGCTTTATCAAATACACTGAAATTAACCACATATCATTTATTAGTTTAAGGCATTTGACTGTAATCAACCCCTAACCATATAATGCTGCAAAGAATGACCAAACTATTCCAAATACTATAGCTGCTTTAGCGTTGTCACTGTCCGTGTACCACCAACCCACTGTATCTGAGTGTGGAAGCACAGCTCTACAGCAGCTGATCAGAAAGCTCTATCGTAATTGTGTGAAGAGCAGGGAGAAATATCGGAATAGAGCTTCTAGCACATGCTGCCTCAGCCATGAGCACAGTCTATTTGGAATTTTCCCATTCGGAAAACGCTTGAAAACTTTTCATGTATGGACCATTTTCATCCCAAGATCTCTAAACGCAATCAATCAGTCCATCAAGTGCTCCTAGTAGAACTGTTTGTACTTGTAAGTACAATTGCCTCACTGTAAACTTGCATTACAGTTGTAATATTGCACATCCTGAGCTACTTATACTTTCATATTGTATATTTTTCACTGTTTTTTTATCATATTATTATTGTTGTTGTTATTTTACCATTTTATAAGAAAATAAGTTTATGGAGGATTTGCATATTGAATCTCATTGTACCAAACAATAACAATAAAGGAATTCAATTCAATTGAGAGCGCGTATATCACTGCTTAAACCTACAAATAGTATGTTTTTCTTTGCCTCTACTTGGTATTCGCTGAAATTCTTCTTTTTCCCCATGCTTTTGCCATTGTCATTTCATAGAATGCAAAACATAAGAGGCTATTTATATTGATTTGCATATTCAAAGAGACGTAATTCTGGGAGGAGTCGGGGGTGTAGTGACAGGTGCGTGCACAATTGTTGCTTTTCACGCTGACCGGGATTTATGGAGCGGAAGAATGTGGAAGTTGGCATACACACAGATTTATGCATCTGGATTTTTGTGTGCGTATGCACATTTCCGCTTTTGTCCGTACGCCTAGGTTTATAGTGAATTCTCCACACGGTATTATGCATGAAGCCCCTGGTCATTATTTTTGCAGAGATTGCAGAGTCTACCCCATCTCTATTTGTCGTATTCATCATACTTGGTTCTTTCTTCCACTTGCAAAGAAATTCACATTAAGGTAACTGGCTCCAAATTAATGTGACACTGGGTGTACGAAAGTTGAGACTGGAATGTCTAGAACCCAGTCTAAAGCTGGATGCTGCTGGGATAAACTCTGGCACCTTGTGAACCTAAAGTGGATTAAGCAAATTTGAGTAGATTGTGCTTAATTGCACAACATTTGCTTTATTATTATACGGAGAATGAGATGGCTAGATTGGTGTACAAGCCTAAATGTAAATTTGACTTAATACAATAAGACTGGAAAGTTTATCATATACTTTTACCACTTGCGGGTTTGGGATGTATAAGGTGAAAAAAATATCTTTAACAAATTTCCAAAATAGTAGTGAGTGCATTTCCAATCTGTTGACAAATATAACATTCCTTCAAATACACAACAAAATAGTATGATACAGTTCTAAAATCACAAGGTCACCCCCATTTTAGAGGCCTTGTGGTACCCACCAGCTTAATTCTGATAAAATAATTAAGCATTCTATATACAAATGTAGAAAATGAGTGCATTAGTTTTTATAGACAATCAATCAAACTAACTGAGTTTACACTAAATAATTTATTAGCAGGTGCATGCTAATAAAATGTTTGCATGAGAGTTTATAGATTCAAGCTGCACCACATGACCCAAAGGCATACTTCCATTGCCCAAATGCTTTTACAGAAAAGCACAAAACGTGTACATTTGATAAGAGTCAACTAGTGGTTGCTTTACCATGTTGCAGTTATAAAAAATGATGGCATTGTTGCCATTATGGCTACCCATGCAATTATTTTATTCAGTGAAGAACAATTACATCCAACCATCCACTTTTGAATCTACAATATCAAGTGCAAAATATGAACCAAAATGGATCATTTGAATAACAAATAGAAAAGAGTGAATATAATCAATAAAAAGGCTCCATTATTCAGTGACAGAAAATAATATTATGAAACACTCTGAATACATTATCCTATAATGATCTATTTGCCTTGTAGGTAAAATGGAGCAAATCCAGATGCACACAGGAGCTTCAATAGCTATACAGCTAGACTTAAGGACTACAGCTCATGCAAAAACTTTTAACTGTCAAGTTATTTCCTATAATAGACTGTACAGTAGACGTGTGCTGAAAAGCTATATGTTCTTTACAATTGGGAAAGTAAAATGAATGATGTTCTCCACTGTGCTGACTGCCATTAAAGTGAGGCATGTGACATTTGAATTGGTGAGAGCACTTTTACTACAACAACAACATTTATTTATATAACACATTTTCATACAAATAATGTAGCTCAAAGTGCTTTACATGAGGAAGAAAAGAGAACAAAAAAAACAAAGTATGAATTAAAATAAGATGACACTAATTAACATAGAATAAACGTAAGGTTTGATGGCCAGGGAGGACAGAAAAAACAAAAAATCAGGCGGCTGGAGAAAAAAAATAAAATCTGCAAGGGTTCCAGACCATAAAACCGCCCAGCCTCCTCTGGGCATTCTACCTAACATAAATGATCAGTCGTCATTGTATTTAGGGTTCTTATGGAAGGACTTGATGATGATGGTCATGTAGACTTCTGGTTTGTAATCCATCAATGTAGGAACATCATGGTGCTTTGATTAGGTGGTGGTGGTGCAGGTTGCCACCACAGAAAACCGGGAAAAAAAAACAGAAGAGAGAGTAGGGGTTAAGTACGGATTTTGGAGCCACCATGAGTAGTTATGATAATTAATTGAATATACAGAGCATCAGGATTAAACTACAATGAAGTTATGAGAAAGCCATGTTAAAGTAATGTGTTTTTATCAGTTTTTTTTAAAGTGCTCCACTCTATTAGCCTGGCGAATTCCTACTGGCAGGCTCTTCCAGATTTTAGGTGCATAACAGCAGAAGGCCGCCTCACCACTTCTTTTAAGTTTAGCTCTTGGAATTCTAAACAGACACTCATTTGGAGATCTCAGATTACGATTTGGAATATAAGGTGTCAGACATTCCAATATATAAGATGGAGCGAGATTATTTAAGGCTTTGTAAACCATAGGCAGTATTTTAAAGTCAATTCTGAATGACACAGGTAGCCAGTATAGTGACATCAAAACTGGAGAAATGTGGTTGGATTTTCTTTTCGTAGTTAGGATTCTATTAGGATACTATATTTCACATTACCAAAATGGTGCTGATACAAGTGTCTGTTGTTATAATGATGTATTCATGATGGATACTTTTCTTTCTTTGTTCGTAGAAGATACTTAATTGTCAGGACAGCCAATCATGAGATGAAAGAACTTTTTTTTGGGAAAGACTTTGAGAGGAGACATTTAGACCTATTTTAAACAATATGTGGGCTCAAACACAGTGTACGTATATAATGTGTCATTTTAGCAAACCAAAAAAAAGGAAATATAGTCCCTAGACTTCTTTTATAGCATTCCACTCTTTTTAAATTTTAATGCATGTGTATTTACACTTATGTATGCCTTTTTTTAATGAGAAAAGAGTAAATATTTTCACAAACCCTAGTACTGGTCATTTCCCAGTAACTCCTGATTTATCGTACACTTTAATCTCCATATGGGGTTAAACCTAAACTATGAATTAAAAATGAACAACACAAAATAAATTTATTTGACAGAAAATGTTTCATTTACTCTTTGCCAATGCAGCATTAAGTATTGAACTGTTAAGAAGGCCCATTCACTAGCAGCTTTGGAGCACCTTAATTATTAAAATTCAACACAGGAGGCACTGTTTTTTTCCCTTATAAGCTATGTAATCTTCTTGTCTTCTACACCAGATGTTCTTGTTCTGTACAATTGGAGATAATTACAGTAGGATGACAAAAAACATGCAGCTTCAGAAAAGACATGACATCAAACCTATTAATTAGAAAATATACTTTCACAAAAACATATGGAGAAAAACTACATGTGGTGCAAAAACATTTAGTGATGTCCATTCCTATGCAAATGAGCAAACCATGCTGTTTTCATGGAGTTTAGCCTGCATTACTGATACTGTATGTTAAATGTACACCCCCAGATAGCATATACTTGTATACATTGTATACAAAGCATCTTACTAGTGTGAAAAATGTCTGTTATATCACAGTGTTCATTAAACATAATTACATTTCTTGAGTTGCTTTTCTGGTTTCTATAAATTTTAATAAAGTTTTACTGTCCTTTTCCTTATGCACTGGACACACTGGCTATTCAGCATACTGTAGTTTCATTGCGTGCCACCTACCAAGGGGTTACTAGAGTCTAAAAACCTCTCTATGTTGACCGCATTAGGCCAAAGAATTTGAAGGAGGCCAGGAGACTGTTGTCATGGGTGGATGGACAATTCAAAACAATGTTTTTATTGTAATATATCTTTAAACCAAACACAAAGCACAACAATACAGCATGTCAGTGACTCATAAAAACATACTCCACTTGCACTAGCCCTGAACGGTGGTATCAGCTTACATATTTCTCATCTTATTGGCCAGCAGGCACATCTATATCTCCATGTCTCCATTCTTTCTGACAACAAACACCCCTAAAACATTATTAACAAAGCAAGAATTTTCCTAAAAACTTTGCTATGACAAATAACATATAACTTATCACCACCATAGCAACACAAGGTGTAATTGTGTTACAACTTGCTGTTGCTACTCTACATGAATAAGTTTCCATTTTTTCTTAGGAATGACCATAGCATTTTACTGCTTTCACTACTCTTCCACTCCTTGTAAGTATGGGTGCTGTATTTGAGGTAGGAATTACAGGACCACCAGGAGTTGGATTAAGAAGTTCTTTCTCTGATGGAGGAATAGTTGGAACTTTTTGTTTTCCTTCTTTCCTGCTTTCAACAATGCTTGTTTGCCTGTGAACTGAATGCAGGTCTTTGTGATTCCTGCATAAGACAGCACCATCTTCAATCTGCACTAAATATAACTGATGTTCAGATGTTTTATTCACAACCACAGCTGATGTTTTCCATGAGAACGTTATCCCTGGGAATGAGTTTATTTGTAATTGTAGCATATTACTTAACCTGAATCTATATAGATAAAATATAAAAAAAAAATGGTACCACTTCCTAGTGATACAATGGTAAGAAATCACACAGGAGAAATATAATTTTTTAATGTCGGCTTACACTGCAAATCATAATTCAGATGAGTTCTTGACAATGGCCAGTTTTGGAGGGGAAGCCCAAGAGAAGGTGGCCATCATCGAATCCTGCAGCATGGAAAACATTTTGAGTGATGGGCGGCGGCAACGTCATCCATCCGTCTGGGTCAAGCTGTGAAGGACCGGGCTTTGTCAGACGTTTTTATACAGTTTATGTAGGTTAAAGGCAAGTTCATCACAACCAAACATGGACAAGTTCTGTTTCAAGTAGAGAACAGCTGACATAAGATATCAATAAACAGATGTGCATCACCCTGATATGTAAGCTATGAATAAGATTTAGTACCCAGTTGCTGCAAGGCACATAGTGACTGATTTAGATCATACCTGCTCTTCTAATATTAGCCTGCTTAGGAATGCCTGTGTCCTTTTGAGTGAATTTGCTTTAGGACAGACTCAAGTTCTTTGTGACAACTGCTTGTACCAGCACAGCGTCATTTTTGTTGTTAATCCTTTGTTGCCTGCCATCCACACATATGCCAGGTTATGAAGTGGATTAGCATTTATGTGCTGTTTTCTAACAGAGGTTTCATGTTCTCATATTAAATATTTGTTGACCTAGCACTTTGATATCATATAAACTAAATGTGCTTAGAAATATTTTTGTGTGTGAAATGTCAAATATACAGGTACTTCTACCTGGAGGGATAAAATCATTATTTTGGAACTGTAGAAACTTTAAAAAGCAAGCTGCAATCTGAGCAAAATACAAGTTTATGCTCAGATGGACTGTGATGACAAATAAACTCTTTGGGACTGTTTTATGATCAATGCATACATTCATTCATGTTTCAGACTTATAAACGTAGCTTAGAATGGCCCAGCAATTTGAAACCTAATAGTAAAAGGTACTGAAGACAGCAAGAAATTGCACAGATAACACTAGGATCAAAGTTTTAGGTATATGTGTCCATTACCAGAATACTTGACTAAGTATGTGTGTGTAACATCTCAAGGTCAGAATCCCGACATTGCTTTTGGACATAGAGAATGGTCCATCTGAGAGAAAGAACAGAACAGACATCAGAGGAAGAGATGTC
Source organism: Polypterus senegalus (assembly GCF_016835505.1). NCBI lineage: Eukaryota > Metazoa > Chordata > Cladistia > Polypteriformes > Polypteridae > Polypterus > Polypterus senegalus. The sequence goes on from NC_053155.1 coordinate 158,741,553, forward strand.
ATAGGAAGAGAGGCGGACGGACGGGCTAACTGACTGACTACATTTCCATCAGAGGGGCTCTTTTCACCTGGGAGTTAAAGATGCCATCAATGCATCAACCCAAGTGCTAAATTTAAACAAGCAGTCCAGGAAGACACCAATTTTTGGCAATGATGTTTCCTTTGCTCTTAATCTTTAATAACACTTCTGACTTTAAAGGAAGGGTGCATTTTTATATAGGACTATATATCCAGACTTTACTTTGAATTTCAACTTTATATTTTCTTCTGTTGATATTATACTCTTAATAAATATTACTTTATTGTTGCATTTTTTGCATAGCTTCTGTGACTGAAGTAATATAGTAATTACAGGGAACCTGGTGTGGGAGAGATTGCCATTTTCTTTCCCCACAAGGTTAGCAGGCTGAGGGAGATGTACCAAAAAAATGAATAGCACAGTGACAGTAAATGCATTGTTGATTGATTTGTTTAGTTAACCAAGGTGTATCAGCCTCAATATGTCCCAGGGATGCCTATGTGTTGTCTATTCTGATGGTAGTTAGTTCCACTTTGGAGTACTGAGAATGGATAGGGACTATGTGTGTTAAGCTTAGGGTGTGAGAGAAGACCAATTCAAAAATTAATTTGTTGAATTCCACTCATTCCATAATAGTACGCAGCACTGAAATAGAACATGTAGAGCCAGTTGATATTATTATAGTCCAATAATACATATGTTAACAACTTTTCTACATGTTAATGTTGCATTATTAAAATACTAGCCGTGTAAGCCTGTCTTGTAAAAAGCCCGGGATCCTAGAAACTATTGAAATTGTCAGAAAATAAACTGAAATAACAATACTTTGCTTAAAGCCTTGCAAATTTTCTCCTCACACTGTGTGTATGCAAGTTTCTGCTCAGTTTTGCAAACAGGCAACACCCAGCATCAAAGCAGTATCATTGTTTCTATGTCATTTCCCTTCTTTTTCATATTCGTATCCATGACACGGGATTTATCAAATACACTGAAGTTTATTGCATTATCAATTACAAATTTAGTCCACTTGGAATGGCTAAACTACTCCAACTACCATAGCTATTTTAGTGTTGTAGAAGACATTGAAAATGGAGAATGAGAAGAGAGCACGTATTTATAGATGATGATGACTAGCTTTTAAGACTATTTCAATTGTGCTGAACTGGCACCAGCTTTACAAATGCAGATTCTGAGGAATTGTGCTCTATCTGCTTCTTTGCAAGTTCTGTCCACTCTCAGGTTTTTAGCCACAGGAGCTTTTCAATGTGAACTTGTTGATCGATCAGTTATTTCACAAATATCACTGAGTCGCACCATGCCAGCTGTATAGGATGGTATTATCCGCTTGTTATCCAGATGTATAAGATTTCCTTACACTGTGGTTGAACTGGGAAACATCAAAGTGCAGTTAGGAACAACGTCCAGTTTTCCCAAACGTAATCTGAGTGGTCAACTGCACATACAGTACATTGCTTTTGAAATGGTGTTGTACAAGTTACATCAGCCAGGAATGAATCACCTAAAGAATGAGCTGTCATTACATCATCTATAGCAGGTGTGCCTATAAAAACGGAGCATGAGCATGCGCTTATTTCCAAGTAGTGTGGCAAAAGGCAAGCAGTCCTTTTAAGGATAGCAAATCAACTCAAATAGCCATGTAAAGAGCAGAGAATCAATTCTTTGTAGTGCTTGGTGCTGATGCTACACTATAAAGGCACCTTCATTTAAATGAAATTGCTTGAGCAAATAGAAAGCATTTCCACTCTGTTAATGTGCTGCTCTATAGTCCACAGAAAGTGTGTCACATTGTGTAAGCATGTAGCATGCTGCATAATGTGGACACAACTGTGGCTTTCCTATACCTGAAGAGACGCGATATGATGACCCTGATCCACCAAATGATCAGCCAAATTGGACAACGTTACAACTTTGTTTGAATATAATTAGCAGAATGTAAAAATAGGTAATCAGATGCAGCATTTATTTTTTTTTAACCAATTCATTTAATTTGTGGTCAATCTCACATAGTACAACCTTGATATTCCTTAGTTCATTGGCCACTCTGTATCACTTGATCAACTTCCTTTTGTTGCATATACCACTGCTTAAGCCAACTAATAGTAAATTTCAAATGATTTGGCCATTGTCTTTTAACAAAACACTCAAGAGTGGGGCTATTTATATTCATATGCATATTCAAATATGCAAAATCCTGGAAGGAGTCAGAGAGAGGCTGTAGGAGCATACTCGTGCGTTAAATTTGACATTCATTATGAGTGAGTGGAACTTGCCTTTCGCACAGTTATGCATCTGTTTTTTTGTTTTTGTGCATACACACATTTCCAGTTTTGTCTGTACACCACGTTTTAGTGTGAATTCTGGACATGGCATTATAGTTGAGGCCATATGAATGTTGTAAAATCGGATATATTTTTTTTAAATAAAGTTAAAACAATCAACTAATGAACATATTTCATTCTTTGTCCATTTATGGGTGTCCTGGACAAACTAAGTGATATTGTGATGTTTAAAAAATGAGGCATAAACCAAATCCTGTTCAGTCTAAAATTTCCAAATCATCTTTACTTTGGTGAAGTGATAACATAATATATAAGACAATTTTACAATATGTCCATTGTCACTCACTCAAGCTGCAAGGTCACCTACCAGGAAGGATATGGGTGAAGCACAGTCATTAAATCAATTTGTATATCCTTAGAAAAGAGGAAAACTATACAGGTGAACTACTAAAATAATTTCTTCTCTACAAGGTACAGCTTTGTTGCTTCAGCCTGGATCACTATATAACCAGCAATGGGAAAAAGCATTCAGTCTGGACCCTGATCATGTGGAGAACATATTGCATATTATAAAAAGACCTATTGGTGAATTTTGCAGTGGTCCCCAATGCATTTTTCTTTGTTTTTTTTTTTTTTGGCTACATTTCATCATTAAATAGGGTTTGGTTATTTAAGCACTTCAACAACCTGGCACTCTGTCTGGCTTCTCTATTACACCATATATATTGTATTCAAGATACATGGGTACATAGTGTGTTGAAAAATTTGAAATGGATTATGATGAGAAAAAAGAAAAAAACAAAAATGTTCAAAAGCTTTGTATAAACAAAAACTTTGCAGCTTTTTAAACACAAATAGTAAAAGTCAGAAAAAGGAATGTTGTTTTGGCTTTACAAATTTTACACACAGTATTGACTGTGCACACACAGCTTCGCTTTTTAAAAGCTGCATTTTGTAAATCTGTCAAATTGAAAATATGTATTTGTAAAGCTGTAGCTTGTGAGCCTTAAAATGACATCCTGTCACATCATACCCTTGCAGCATTTATTTCAAACTCTCAAGTAATTATTTTTGCTAAACATGTATTGATTAATTTACACATGCTTGAAGTTGAAAGCTAGGATTTAAAATAGATATCATTAACTTTAATTCAGATACATTTTTTTAAAATGAAAACCATTAACAAGTTTCCAGACAATTAGAATATAACTATTTAAGCAACAACGATTGTATGTTGTGGAATATCAGCCCCAACACAGACACACCAAGTCACAAGTCCCAAAAGCACATGCTTTTACTTTCTTCTTTTTCTTTCTTTCAGCACAGTGCACAAAGCAGCAACAACACCATTATTCTTCACAATAAAGCTCAGTCCCTTTTCCACTTTTTTTTCTTTTTTATTCTTCTGTTTCTTCTGCTGCCTCCACTCCTCTATAGCAAGAGATGTCCTCCACCTCCCAACTCTGGCTCCTCGAATGGAGTGAGGCGGCTCCTTTTATATTGCACCCAGGTGCTCCCTAACGATTATCCAGTAGCAGTTCCTGGTGTGGTGAAAGTGCTGCATGGACACCTGGAAGCACTCCAGGTGCACCCAGATCTTGTTCTGCTGCTGTCCAGGGCTCCGGAACTGTCCAGACGCCCCCCTGGCAGTGGGCACGAGCCCCAGCAGGGTTGAGCTTCCAAGCTGCAAGCCTGTGGCCCCCATGTAATCTAGTGGGAAGGCCATCTGTCACAATTTATAGACCTGATGAAGGCTACTCAGCAAACACGTTGGGTCTCTGATCTTCCTTTTCAGCATAGGAGTAAAATTTTGCAAGTAAATACTAATGCAATCCTTTACTTACTCTATAGGGTGGTCCAGATCTAATTATGCAATTTTCATTGTGCTATAACTTAAGTTTATTACATAGAAAAATCACCCGAAAAATCCTGGACCATCGAAGTGTGCGAACTGACGACATGAAGAATCGTCTTGGCGCCGAACTGGAATCGTCCCCACATAAATCAAAGTCATTCAGATGATCTGGATCTGCATAATTAGATCTGGACCACCCTGTAGATATGGTATATCTGGGAAAGTGTGCAGTTGGTGAACACAAAACTATTCATTTACAAAAAAGAAATAATAGTGAAAAAAATAAATTACATAAATTCCCAAAGCATTTTTTCTGAAATGACACTGAAAATGGAAATACCTGAAGCTAACTCATTTTATGTGTTACCTATCTGCTGACATAACATGCAAAATCATTTATCAGTACAGCTTTATTTTTATTTAGCAGTCTGTGACCTCTTGACTTACAGGTTGATTTAAAGTCACAATAGAAGGAATGCAACTGTGCAAACTATATAATTAGCATCAGAACATTATGATGTAGTTGAGGGAAAGAGGTGGTTAAATTTTTATGGTATGCTTCAATCTTTTATTACTGAGGTATTTCAAAAACAAGATTTAAGAAGCCACTTAAATGACACAGATGGTATGAAATTGCCATTAACAGTATAAGCATACATAATTTAAAATAGCTAAGTAAAAAAAAAAAACACACACTGAAAATATTAGCTTGTGTTAGGGTAGCATATATTAAGTTGTGGTAATTCAAGCAAGGGTTAGCCACTGGTCCAAAGGCAGGAAAAATAAATAAATAAAACTACAAATAATTAATAATTTCCATTTTTTAAAGAGTTTCTGTGCTGTTTTCATCATAATGTATTATCTCTGAGAGGATTCCAGTAATATGTTTTGTGGCTTCTAATTTGAAGCAGAAATCTTGCCAACCTTTAAGAAGAATCTGGATAAGATATTGGCTTTTAGCTAAACAAACGGGCTTGATGAACTAAATGGTCTCCACTTGTTTCTCAAATATCTCATTTTTCTTATATTAGATGCCCCAGTGCAGTTTTAATCTTTTTAAGTACTTAGGTTTCCAGGGGTCAGATTTATGAAAGTTGCTTCTACACATAAAGGGGTCAGAAATGTACATAGACAACTTTCCAGGCAAAACTTGAGATTTATAAAATAAAAGTTTAAGGGAGATCTTGGGTTTATATACAGCAACTCTGTCCCATGAGTACACAACTTTTTAGGGAAAATGGGAAATTACGACACCCTTGATTAAGTAGGTAAATGCAGCCAAACAAGCTAAGTGAGGACTCATGCATACAATAATTCATATCACCAAGCTGCTATTATAATGTGCCATACATATTGATCCTAACCCTAACCTCAAAAATAATGTAAGTGATGTTTAAACTCTATTTTAGTTCTCTTGTAAGAGGGCCAATGCTGCGTATTTGCACTGAAGAACATTATTTGTTTTTACATCATTTCTATAGGCTACCTGTTGTCACTGCTCAGGGAACTGTCCAACAGGTCAGGAATATTTCAGCCAAGTTTCTTTCACATGCATCAATCAGTGATGGAAGACATTAATAAACTGATGTGACACTACATTCAGTTTCTCTATGGTGTGGTTGTGCCTACATAAAATATGTTTTTGCCAACATAAAAAGGCAATTTTCGTCAGTGTCTAATTTTCCTAAAGTAACTGGAGCGATTGACTGAACTCATATTGCAAGAATGAAGCTGCTTTAGTTAACCTTAGTAGTGACATTCTATTAATGCACAAGTCATCTGTGATGCCAAGGTGAGACTAATAAATATTGCGGCTTGGCCATTAGTCAAATCATGATTAATTTATTTTGAAGCAAAAGACTTGTAAATAGTACTGTATGTTGACTTGTTGGTAACTTGCTGAACCCTCAGTTTTTCATGTGGACTATAACATTAATTGTAACAACAATCACGTCACTACATGTACCAAGCGATAGTGGCTACCTGATCAAACACTGGGGCCTTCTGCCTTTCTCCAGGTCCTGGAGGTCAAAGAAGAGCCACCGTAATTCCAATGCAAGTGGCAGTGTCTCAGTGTGTCTGGTGAGAGGCTGTTATACCAACTAATGAAGTTTGGCAAAATTGTAAATGCAAATGCATGAGATTGATTAGAGAAATCCAGATATGGCTGAATCAGGGAAGTATCTAGGCAGAGTTTGTGGCATGTTCACCATTTACAAGATGATTGTAATGTATGAAAGTTAAATTGCACAGAAATGTGTGTATGGCAGTTTTTATAAATCACATTTGTTTTCACGTTTTTTCGTGCATGTAAGCTTTCATTCTCAAATCAAAGTATTGTAAATGAGACCCCAGGACTGTAACTTATGTCTGACTTTATCTGTAATAACCAGCTGTGGACCTTATACCCAGCCAACGTTAATTTATTCTAGTGATGCTGCTGACTGGAGTTATTGTTTTCGTCTCCTCTGATGTCAGTCAGCCATAGTTCAATATCTTAATTACTATCGACCCAGGCATCACAATTTTTATGGCGTATGTTCACTCTGCAAAATGTTATATTGTTTAAAATATATTGCAGAGTGAAGGGGCTGCATACTCAAAGGGGATTGCTGAGTCAGGTGGTTATAACAACGAATACAAAACAAGGCGGAGGAGAAAAACAAAATAACAGAATAACAAAACTAGCCCCACTCAAGCTAGACTTCATATACATCCAGCATTGACTGCAATCCTGCCTTGTCCTGGGCCTCATCCTTCCTTTATCCAAATGAACCCTTATTACTTCTCTTCTCCCAAATCCAAGTTTACCTAGCTATCTGTATGATGTCCTTTTTAAAAGGCAGCCACTGGTTTCAAGTCATCCTTAACCCCTTCAAAAACATGCAGTTGTCTCCTTAAGGAATCAGGCAGCCATACATCTGGCCAGAGCGTGGTAGTAGCCCCTTCTGCTCCTGAGTGGCCTGGAGGACTGAGAAATTGGCACATATGTGAGTGTGTGTGTGTATATATCTCTCTATTATAATGAAAAAATTTTGGGTCAATATGTGATCTTCTTGGAAGACACTTTGACGTCCCGCGAGACAAGGCAGTGAGCCAAAAGGACAGCTGCTGTACAGGCTTTTAAATGACTGATGCGCAGCACAACAAGCAGAACACGTAGTTCGGCAGCAGCAGCAGAAAGCCAGCAGCTGATCCGTCCGTATCTCCTTAACATGCGTTCAGCCCCACCCACAATGCAAGTGGCAGAGATACGAAGTGGCCGGAGCGTACCACGCCTTTGGGGAGAAGGGGTGGGGAAGCGAAGCCCGAAAGAACATATATATGTATATAAAATGTGTGTGTGTATATATATATATATATATATATATATATATATATATATATATATATATATATATATATAGGTATATACACTCACCTAAAGGATTATTAGGAACACCATACTAATGCGGTGTTTGACCCCCTTTCGCCTTCGGAACTGCCTTAATTCTATGTGCCATTGATTCAACAATTCTTTAGAAACGTTAGCCCATATTGATAAGATAGCATCTTGCAGTAGATGAAGATTTGTGGGATGCACATCCAGGGCACGAAGCTCCCGTTCCACCACATCCCAAAGATGCTCTATTGGGTTGAGATCTGGTGACTGTGGGGGCCATTTTAGTATAGTGAACTCATTGTCATGTTCAAGAAACCAATTTGAAATGATTCGAGCTTTGTGACATGGTGCATTATCCTGCTGGAAGTAGCCATCAGAGGATGGGTACATGGTGGTCATGAAGGAATGGACATGGTCAGAAACAATGCTCAGGTAGCCCGTGGCATTTAAACGATGCCCAATTGGCACTAAGGGGCCTAAAGTGTGCCAAGAAAACATCCCCCACACCATTACACCACCACCACCAGCCTGCACAGTGGTAACAAGGCATGATGGATCCATGTTCTCATTCTGTTTACGGCAAATTCTGACTCTACCATTTGAATGTCTCAACAGAAATCGAGACTCATCAGACCAGGCAACATTTTTCCTGTCTTCAACTGTCCAATTTTGGTGAGCTTGTGCAAATTGTAGCCTCTTTTCCTATTTGTAGTGGAGATGAGTGGAACCTGGCGGGGTCTTCTGCTGTTGTAGCCCATCCACCTCAAGGTTGTGCGTATTGTGGCTTCACAAATGCTTTGCTGCATACCTCGGTTGTAACGAGTGGTTATTTCAGTCAAAGTTGCTCTTCTATCAGCTTGAATCAGTCCGCCCATTCTCCTCTGACCTCTAGCATCAACAAGGCATTTTAAGCCACAGGACTGCCGCATACTGGATGTTTTTCCCTTTTCACACCATTCTTTGTAAACCCTAGAAATGGTTGTGCGTGAAAATCCCAGTAACTGAGGAGATTGTGAAATACTCAGACCGGCCCGTCTGGCACCAACAACCATGCCACGCTCAAAATTGCTTAAATCACCTTTCTTTCCCATTCTGACATTTAGTTTGGAGTTCAGGAGATTGTCTTGACCAGGACCACACCCCTAAATGCATTGAAGCAACTGCCATGTGATTGGTTGATTAGATAATTGCATCAATGAGAAATTGAACAGGTGTTCCTAATAATCCTTTAGGTGAGTGTATATGTATGTGTGTATATATATATAAGTATATATATATATATATATATATATATATATATATATATATATATATATATATAGTAATCCTATATATATATAAATCCTCGCTATATAGACTTTCGCAGCTTCACTCTATCATGGATTTTAAATGTAAGCACATCTAAATATATATCATGGATTTTTAAGCTGGTTACGCGCTTTCTGCGGACAATGGGTCTTTAATTTAGGTTACATGCTTCCTCAGTTTGATTGCCCAGTTGATTTCATACAAGGGACGCTATTGGCAGATGGCTTAGAAGCTACCCAATCAGAGCATGTATTACATATTAACTAAAACTCTTCAATGCTATAAGATATGCTTCCCGCGCGGTGCTTGTTTGCTTCTCTCTATCTTTCTCAGTCTCTCTGCCTGATGGAGGGGGTGTGAGCAGAGGGGCTGTTTGCACAGAGGACACAGAGGCTCCTCTACAAAATGCCGCTTTATCGCGGTGCTTCTGTGTACTTAAAAGCACATACTGATTTTTTGCTTTTCTTAGCGAGCGCGCTCTGACATTCTCTGCTCCTGACGGCTCTTTTGAAGATAAGATATGCTTGCATTCTTTTAATTGTGAGAAAGAACTGTCATCTCTGTCTTGTCATGGAGCACAGTTTAAACGTTTGGGTAAAGGGTATTATTTCATGTCTAGAGGGCTCTAATAATGTTAACAGGGTGGGAGAGTTCATAAGGGCTTAAAATATATAAAAATAACCATACAAACATATGGTTTGTACTTCGCGGATTTTCACCTATCGCGGGGGGTTCTGGAACGCAACCCCCGCGATCGAGGAGGGACTACTGTATATATGTATATGTATGTGTGTATGTATATGTATATATATATATATATATATATATATATGTATATAAATGAATTTCCGTGAAGTAGAAACCATATGTTTGTATGGTTATTTTTATATATTTTAAGCCCTTATAAACTCTCCCACACTGTTAACATTATTAGAGCCCTCTAGACATGAAATAACACCCTTTAGTCAAACGTTTAAACTGTGCTTCATTACAAGACAGAGATGGCAGTTCTTTCTCACAATTAAAAGAATGCAAACATATCTTATCTTCAAAGGAGCATCGTGAAGAGCAGATAATGTCAGAGAGAGCGCTCGCTAAGAAAAACAAACAAAAAATCAATATATACTTTTAAGTATGCGATAAAGCGGCATTTTGTAGAGGAGCGTCCTATCCTTTAGGCAAACAGCCACTGTGTAAACAGCCCCCTCTGCTCACACCCTCCGTCCAGGCAGAGAGTGAAAGAGACAGAGAGAAGCAAACAAAACAAGCGCACGCTGAAGCATATCTTTAGCATTGAGGAGTTTTAGTTAATATGTAATACATGCTCTGATTGGGAAGTTTCTAAGCCATCCGCCAATAGCGTCCCTTGTATGAAATCAAATGGGCAATCAAACTGAGGAAGCATGTAACCTAAATTAAAAGACCCATTGTCCGCAGAAAGCGACGAACCAGCGAAAAATCCGTGATATATATTTAGATGTGTTTACATTTAAAATCCGATAGAGTGAAGCAAAAAAGTCGAAGCGCGATATAGCGAGGGATTACTGTATATGTGTATGTGTATGTATGTATGTATATATATATATATATATATATATATATATATATATATATATATATATATATATATATATACTGTACACACTTTAAAAAAAAAATCTAGTTATTAAAATGTTGCAGACATTTTTCCATTTTTGTCGTTTTTCAAATGTACGAATGTGTGCATACCTTATTAGACTTGTCCTCTGAGAATAATGTTATATATGAAAATAAATTGTACTGAAATTAATTGAATGAACTAAAGTGGACACACATATACAGCAAATAAATACTACCTCTGCAAGATCTCCTCAGTCATGTATATGCTAACACAGTTGTTTATTTTACCTTTGTAGTTTGTTTTTTGTATTTTTTTTAATTATGGAGCTATATCAAGGTTAATTTCCACTGTAACATTTTTCATAGCAGAATCCAAAGTGAGATCCTCTCTTAGTTTTTCAGAGTAACCAAGAGAATAAAATAATTACTTTTTAAAACCTATTTGAAAATGTTATTTTCTTGCCAGTATATTATTTTTTGCTTTTACAATAAATGGGTTGCTAATACCTCTGATAGTTTCTTTTTATTCATTTTTTTTTTTTTTTGGTGCTGTAAAGTACAGACTCTTGTGACATAATGGGGAATCACAGATCTTTTATTTTCAGATCAATACCACTAGAAAGCATATTGGAAACTAAACGTGGGAATACTGTTAATTAAAAAGAAGGAAAGCTATTGTGGAAAGGCAGTAATTAAAATAGGAAGACAAAAAAGAATAGTTGAGATTGCAAAATTAAATTGCAACTATCCTAAATATAAACAGTGCTCTTCCTGTATGCTACACAGTATTCAAATACTATAATTGGAACCAATTCTAAGGTCCTGAATGCCAAGAGAACAGACAGTAACACCTCACTAGAGAAGATTACAAAATAAAAGGGCTTCCTTCCTAAGAGCCTAAACTGGCTCTCTTTTTGGGTATATACCATTGTCAAATGTTTGGCACTAATGCAGAATTGGAATCTTTTCACTTTCAATTATTTTCTCCTAAAAAGTTTAAAATGATTTGAGCAAGATTTCAAACTCCACCCTTCATCTTCGCATAGATCCCAATTTATTAAAGTTTGGCTGTATTTTATCCATTATTTACAGACCTTTACTTAACTTTTACAGAGTTCTTTCCTTTGTGTTCAAAAGGATGCTATAATACAAAAAACATTCTGAATTTTCTTCATCTAATCATAGCAAGTTAGCTGCAACATTAGCATCATACGATACCTTAAGTGTGTAGTACCCATAATGCACACTGCACAAATAATCTTGAAGACTTGCAGAGTCTGGCACACATCCTGAAAGCATTAACTGTACTGCAAAACCAAACCTGAATTAGATGCCAGCCCAATGCAGGACCCACTCACACAGTCACACAGACAAGGGGCCAATTTACAAACATGAATGTATCATTGAAAAGTAGCACAATAATAATCCTTACTGCCTCAATAAAATGAGACTACTGCAATCTAGTGTCTTGTTAAAACAATAAATAACTGAGACTTAAGTTTTGTATCCATAGGGAAAACATGGGCAGAGGTGTTAATAGTATGCATTTGGACTGCCAATGTCAGCCCACCAAATTTTTTTTAAAACTCTACTTAATTAGGTAATGTGAAATAAAAATTAAATAAATTTATTTGTACAATGTGATTGTTGTCAACACATGTCAGCATCCATTAAAAATGGTTCTGACTTGTATTTGTTTAATTTCTGTGTGAATTAAAAACAAATTCTATGTCAATACTTATATTTCCAAAGTGAAGGATACCAGCCAAATGAAAGTATATGCAAGTCCTACATATTTTGGCAAGCAGATGACCTGAGGCTGCACTTTGATTGGTCGATTTTAGTTTTGTCAAGGGATTCAGCTATGTGTGTCTCGAACACTCCCATGTTTATTGGCTGCAAATTAATAATGTTTTGTATTTTTATATTCATTTGATTGGACAATCTTCAATCCACTATTACTTGTTTGCAACTATGGTTCACAGTTCACATCCACCATTAACGTAACTACAGATGAGCAACGGTGATTTTAGGGAGATGGCAACTTCAAATGGAAGTTCAGGAATCAAAGAAAATTCTTGTGTTTATTTAATGAAACACCCCTTCATAAATTCTTTACTAGAAGGAAAAAAGATGAGCTTACACAGTATTTTTAACACTCTTGTAATGACAAACAGAGTTGGCCAATTAGCTGTGATGTAAGCGATTCCTTTTTTTGCTTTCCCTGTTTGCTGTTTCAAAGGTGTATTGTGGACAACGATGGGGGCACGAGACCTAAAACATCTGTGTGCCGCAGTACAATGGTGTAGCACACTTGGGCCTGAACCTGAGAGAGACAAGGAGAGACAAGCTCCACACTTGATCAAGACCTGTCTGAGGAGGATAGGACATCCTGGAGATGCTGGTATAAAACCAGCTCCATGATCGCTATATCAGATCACTTCAGACGTGTTGGATGCTAAGAGTTCCATTTGACCTGGGTGTGTGGTCGCCAATGATTCTCACAGGGCTAGTGGACAGAGGGCATATGAGTTACATCTGAGGCAGAGAGGGATGGGCAAAGTAGTGAAGCAGCTTGGAGATGCCACCAAAGTGCTCACTAAGTGCCATGTCGTCGAATGCTGACCTTGGAGATCCTTTTTTTCCAGCTTCTGTTGTAGTCCTGCCCCTTCAGGCAATTGAGCAAGTGTGAATGAGATATATTGTACTGTATATGTGTTTGTGGTCAGTAAGATAGTGGCATGCCTTCAGATGATCAAAAAGTGTGCCACTACAGAAAGAAGGTTGGAAAACACTGATCTGACAACAGCATGAAGCTAAATTTTTTGTCAGGCTTAGTGAAATGACTCAATTTGGGCAGAAAGTAACTGAGAAATTATCAGACATGAAGAAAAGGAGGACAAAATTTATGTTCAAGGAAATATAGGTATCCTGATCATGAAGAAAGAATAAGATTTAGGTTGAACTTGTCCTTTGGGTGTAGTATAAGACTGGTTGTGGGGAGAGTTATGTTTTAAGATGTGAGAATCTGTGGATGTTACAATGTGACTTTGTGCCTAGGTGAGGAAAGCCTGGTAAACTTTTATAGATTGGCATAAGGTGTAGAATAAAATTAGGGTAGGAATGACTTTGTGCTTGTAATAAATGGTAAAGTGGGATGCAAGACATGATAAAAATCAGAGGACTAGTGACTGTATGATGTGGATTAATGGAATATATTGGGAATGCCCAAGGACTCTGAACTCTATTATCAGGGGCATAATAAGATTTGGATTGGATTTATGTTGTGGAGGTGTTATAGGACAGGCAGACAGATATCCACATTATTGGAAGATTCTGGAGGTGGGGTTGCGAATATTATGGTGTTGGTTTTGGCAGAGTGGGGAACTGGGCAAGTTGGCAGAGGACTGGGCAGTTTAGAGATGGTTGTAATATAAAAGTTGGGTGACTGGTGCATCTGTTACTTTCAACATCAATAGGGCTAGTTTTGGGAAGAATAAGGGGACTGTGGATGTCACAGATTGAAAATTTGGAACACAGTAGAAATGGGAAAGCTGACATCAGATTGGGCAACATGCTGGAAAGGGCATAGTACATTTAAGCCTGAATTTGTCCTATGAGTCTGGTACTGGAGAGGCCAAAATGTGCATTGATACTGTGGTGAGGACCACGACAGCATGGGGAATCACCAGATTGATATGAAGGGCACTATATAATAAATAGATTTAAAAAGGCATTCTGTAATAGATAGATAAATGTGAAAGGCATTATATAATAGATGAGTGCTATTTCAGTTTGTCCAAAAAAACTGGCCAATGTTTTTGTAGTTGCTCTTCCCATGATGAGAATCAGCACACAGACATGTTCAAAAAGTCAGGGCGACAGAACAACTTAACTCCGAGGATGTCATTTGTTTAGACATTTTTAAGCATGTCTTTTTCTTTTTCACATGCTTTATTAAACACTGACATTGTAATGAACTGATGGTAAACAATTATTTTTTGTGATTTTTGTTTATACATATATAAAATATAAAACTGTTTATATACTGTATGTAAACCAGTGTAGTTCTATTGTCTTTTCTGCTAAAGAAATGAGAAGGAAGACCATTTCCCTCCAAATTTAGTATCCAACAAAAAAAAAAAAAATTGATTTAAAGATTTTCAAATTATTAATAAGTTTAGGAAAGAGAAATTAGGTATTCATGTACAGGCACAAACTTCTCCAGCTCCTTCCATAACTCTCGGCAATTCTCACAGGACACTGCCACATGATCTATGGTTTAAGAGACCTAAATTAGCCCTGAACAAATTGCTTACTGCTGCATCCTACTGGAACTGGGATATCCTCAGTAAAAAAATCTAACTATTGTTTATTAGATTACTTTTGCCACAAGCAATGGCCCTGCTTTCATTAATTCTTAAATCTAGTCCTGTATTTACTTTCCTGTGACTTAAACAGAAATGAAGCATTAACTAACTTACGATGCCAATTAGTTCAAATTAAACACATCTTCGATAAGATCCTGTTGGATACTTTCAAATCCACATGCTTAGGTAAAACAAAGCAGATGCCAAATTAATCATGTATTTCTGTTTGCAGGAGGAATCTGTTTTCAGTTACCAGCTTGGTTTAAGTATCATCCTGCCAATTTGGCAATAGCACTATTTGAAAAAAATATGTCTTTTTTGTACTTTTATATCTAAAAGGGTGGAGTGGAGGCTCTGAGGCTAAGGATTTGTGCTGGTATCCCGAAGGTTGCCGGTTTGAATCCCTGTCACTGCCAGAAGAGATCCTACTCTGCTGGGTCCTTGAGCAAGGCCCTTAACCTTCAATTGCTCCAGGGGCGCTGTACAATGGCTGACCCTGCGCTCTGAACCCAAGGGGTATGCGAAAACTAACAAATTCGTAAAACGAGAAATTGTATAAGGCGAAATTAAGAAGAAGAAAAAAAAAAAGTCATTCTGCTTTCTCAATTTAGTCATCAAAAAGCATTGCCTAGTAAAAGTGTAGGCAAACCTGGCATAGGAAGATCACCATGGCTTCATCTTTGTGTGACTAATTTTCTTACATTACTTGCATTGTTATACTCCCTGTGTAATACATGTTGTAATTTAAGCATTTTAAATAACAGATAAAGGTGAATGTCCAGTTATGTGTTGGTTATAATTGAGCAGATTAAAGGCAGTATTCAAGAAAGACCACTGCTCTTGAGTAGTTACAACTTTCTTCTATTTCTCACACCACCACCCCAGTATTAATAGTTAATAGTTAATTAATAGCCACATGCAATCTAAATAAACAAAGAAGGTTACCACCTCTGCTGATGCAGATTATTATGGCAATGAATAGCCAAAGGGTAGTAAATTAAGATGGATTAACAGACAGAGGCCAACTTTCCTGCCTCCAAAGACTAGAGAAAACAATTGACACAAACCAAAAAACAACCTCCTAAAAATCAAAAAAGGTATAACTGCAAAGTCTATAATCTAATATCCTTACCCTGGTTCCTAATGCAAAAAAATACACAAGAGAAAAGGTTGTGTCTTCAGTCTTCATTTCATTAATAACAGGAACTGTTTTCTGCCATCTTTTACAGTTCAGTCATGATGACACATACTGCCATATAATTGGCAATAGGCTTAGTGATTGTAAACAATTTGGACATTTTTTATGCAGTTGATATTCAAGGAGAGCTTGTTGCCACAAGCAAATGAACAAAATTCGAATAGGGCTATAACACTAAATTAGACAGCACTATTCTTATCACATTTGCTGTTGATACATTCCGGACAGACAATCAGTAAACATAATGACAGGTATTAAGTATTTTTTTGTCATTTACTCTGTTGTCTTCATTTGCACAATCTGATGCTTCATAACATTAAAAGCAAATGACCTAAATGAAACTGAACACACTAAGACCAAAGCAGTAACTGCAGCTGAAAGAGTCTCTGTTTATATACAAGTTATTGGAGAAATAAAGAAAAGCCAAAAGCTGATGGACTACCACAGAATGTCAGAAAAACTTCAGTGTACAAATTCTGTTAGTGTTTTAATCTGTATTTGATGGAATCTATGCTATTCTTTTGCGAGAAATTAAAATATTTGCTTTATCAATAATTAAGGGACTCAAGCTGTCCAGGGCTCATGTGCTAGAAGGGGATGTGGACAGAGCTAATGCCCTGAATCAGTTTTTTTTTTTATAGATTTTCCCTCCTACTACCATCTTCTCCCCACACCGTCCCTATTATATCAACAACTCCTACCATGTGAACTGGAATGGCCAGTAAAAATTCCTCCTTTGACCATCAATATAGACTCTCCATGATTCAAGATCAAGTAAGGAGACAACTGAGAAAGCTATACCCTGGAAAATCTGTAGGACTAGATGGAGTCAGTCCCTGAGTTCCTAACACCTGTGATGACCGAGTTTGTGGTGTCCACTTTAGCATGTTCAGTCTGTTCCTATGGCTTGAAAAAGTGCCACTGCTATTGAAAACATCCTGCATTGTTCCTGTTCCAGACAAGACAGGCGTCTCTCCATCTAATGACTACAGACCAATGATACTTACTGTATGTCTCACATCATGAAGATGTTTGAGAGACTAGTCCTGGACTACATGAGTCCTCTTGTGGTGGACCACCATCACCCACTGCAGTCTGCCTATCGGACAAAGATTGGCATGGAGATTGCAATTATCTTTGAGCTCCACAAGGCTTATCCTTATCTGGACAAAGCTGTCAGCACTATGAGGATTATGTTTTTTTTGGTACAGCACCTTCAATACAACCCAGCCATCCCTGTTAAGGGGTAAACTAAGAGACATGTTGTTGCATGGTGTCTTGGAAAATCTCTCAGGCAGACCGCAGTTTGTGAGATTTAAGAACTCTGTTTCTGATATGGATGTCAGTAACACTGGATAACCACAAGGCACAGTCCTGTCTCCTTTTCTGTTCACTCTGTACACTTCTGACTACAAACATCAGGGGCTTCACGTATAAACAGTGTATACACACAAAAATGTTGCGTATGGCCGTTTCCACACTAACTTTAAGATTTATAAAAAGTGAGCTTGGCATAAAGCCACATGTACAGTATTTTCATGGCAGCCTCAGACCATGCGTACACAAGTTTCTCCTTGGCTTCGCAAACTGGTGGCACCCAGCATCAAAGCAGTGCTGCTATTTCTGTACAGTTTCCCTGTCTTTTTCAAATTCACATCAATGATGCAGGCTTTATCAAATACACCAAAATTAATTGCATGTCACTTACAAACTTAAGGCAATGTAATGGTGTACGAAATGGCCAAACAATTTCATCTACCATGGTTGCTTTTTCGTTGTTAGAAAATATCGCAAATGGAAGAATTAGAAGAGAGTGGATACAGTATTTACAGATCATACTGACTTCTTGGCCCATGATGATTTCTGGTCTCTAAGTCGATTGTGATTTCCAAGCGCTATCCTCTTGGAGCTGTGTGCTGTTAGAATACTAGGATGTATAGTTGATATAATTTTTATGATGAAATGCATTAAAGTATGTATAGTACATTTTA
Organism: Polypterus senegalus; assembly: GCF_016835505.1. Classification (NCBI taxonomy): domain Eukaryota; kingdom Metazoa; phylum Chordata; class Cladistia; order Polypteriformes; family Polypteridae; genus Polypterus; species Polypterus senegalus. The sequence continues at coordinate 158,759,574 of NC_053155.1, forward strand.
CAGATAAATTGTTAACTTCATTTAAATAATGTATACTGTTAATACAGTAATTTAAAAATGTGGGGGCACAGTGGTGTGGCAGAAGCACTGCTGCCTTGCAGTAAAGGGGGCCACATCCTGCGTTTCCCCTGCCTGGAGTTTATATGTTTTCCTGGTGGGTTTCTTCTGCATGCTTCGGTTTCCTTCCAAAAGCATGCAGGTTAGGGTATTTGGTGATGCTAAATTGACACTAGTAGTGTATGTGTGTGCTCATATTCACCCTGCATTGAGCTGGAGCCCTGTCTTGGGATTGTTCCTGCCTCGTGCTCAATGTTTGGTGGGACTTGTTTGAGTTGGCTTGAGTTGAGGCCAAACTATAGCACAAGGAGCATTCAATTATAAACAGGAATTTTCATGGTCTGCTCTTTTAAAGAGTGCAAGGTAAAATGACTCAATGGACAAGCACATGCATGTTTGAACTTGTTGTTAGTAGTGCTAGCTGCTCTGTATCCCCTTTCTGTCAGTTGTAATCAACATGTCAGAGCAGGAGGTATGCAGTAGTGTTGTGCAGCAAATTATTATTACCTTTTTGACAAATGAGTCATTCCATCTCAGATTTATTCAAGACTCAGTTTGGGGATGAGTGTTTTTCTCAGTCTAGGGTGTATGATTGACACAAGTCATTCAGAGAGGGACTATCATCTCTTCTGTCCACTTAAGGAACTTTTAGGAGGGAAGAAATTCAAGTCGAATGAGGAGGTTATTGATGCTGTATGAGGATGGATCAACATGCAGTCAAAAGACTTCTACTTTTGAGGGATTAAGAAGCTTCTTGAGTACTGGAACAAGTGTATTGCAGTGGAAGGAAACTACATATAAAAAAGTGTAGCTCATAAATTCCAATGTATATTTGAATGCACCTCGTAATTAGTATAATTCTGCTCCTTCACCAGAGTATAAGGAATCTGCTGAGGTGGATTTTGAACTTGTAGTTGGGATAATTCCTGTGCTCCACACCATTGGCAGGGTGTATCAGGCATGGTCCACTGGCAGACAGCTCAGGAACAGACCCAGGGTGCCCTGGAAAGAGTTTAGCAATATGATAGTCTGGTTAGTCCATTTCAGAGTGTTGCATCTACAACTCTTAACTAAGAAGAGCTGTGTGAAAGAGGGTGAATGAATCTTAAATATTATTGTAGGTTAATTACTTAATAATCTCTGTAACTACAACTGTGCATAAACACATTGTAAAGGGCATTTTCTGTGTGACTGTCTGTGTGCTTTTCTGTTTGACCAAAACATCATGTGTCAGCACAATTATCATGTAGATGAAGAGCTCATGTGACATTTGACTTTTATTGTTATCAATTGTAACATTTATAAATATGAATATTTTGCCAAAGGCTTTTAATCTACCTAGATATTTTGGTAGCTTTCTTTCTGTAAATAACATAGGGTGAATGATACTCTATACTATTCTCTTTGTACGATTGGTGCAACCTGATATATTTACAACTGTATTATAAAAATATCTTAACCTTTTATACAACCTTTATTCACAAGCAGTTCCTCTTCTTTTGTCTCGTCATAGAGATCTGAGATGTTCATATGCAGGCATCATCAGGGTTATTTTAATAAAGTATGTCTATGGAACAAAAATTGCAGTGGTGATTCCAGCTGTTAGTATACAGTAGGAGGATTCTAAATACTAAAAATACGCAGTTATTTAAGTATTACCTTTTATTTTGTCATTTATCAAATCACACTGAAGAAAAAGTCCAGTTAAATTAATTATAGGCACAATTAATATGGTAGTCATATTACTTTGAATGAAATCCTGCAGTCAAATCAGCTCTTAAGGAATGACCAAATGTGTCTGTCATCCTTGACCAAAAACCCTTTCACTTTATCAGTGGTTTTTATGGTTATGGTAGATCAGAGTTTAGGTCTTGCATTATAATCAGTCCATTATACAGTGTAGTCAAAAATAAAAGTAGGCAAGAGCCTTGGCATGTAATACTTGAAGGAGGACATCATGTCTAAACCTGAGATTGCACTAAATGTCTTGGAACACTTGCTCACTGACATACTCTTATACAAACTGGCTTTAGGGTTCATCCAAGAGTTAAGATACAGTATGAGCAATTTTCAATAATGCATGACTGTGTTTCAATAAAACAGAGAAAAGCACAAGTGACCAACTCATTGATAATGTGTGATCCAATGGAATGGTACCCAATCCTTTGCTATTTCATCATATAGCTTAAATTAATAGTACAAGGAAGGCTATTTTGATGCAATGGTGATATACAAAGGCTTTTCAAATTTTAAAACTTTACTTTTCCCAAGACTCATTTATTCATTCAAGCTGTGCTAGAATGGATCTTCTTAAATATAATAATACACTAAAGTTACAGTATGCCTCTGACATTGCAAGGGGCAGAATGATCTAATCTGTGGAATATATTCAGTGCCAAATGATAAATTTTATGTGTCTGAAATATGGGCTTCATACAAGCACCACTATAAAAATGTATTCATGAATTTGTGAGGAAAAAAAAGGAATTTTTACCATAACACTACAGCTATTTACTTATAACCATATAATTTAACATAGAAAAAATCTCCAAATTATATAAGTAAATCATAAACCAGTTAAAATGAATGACAAAATCCCTTCACCAACATAAGAGGTATAGTTCTTTTATTTCAGCTGTGCAGAATAATTGTCTGCTAATGCAAAGCCTACTTACCAGTAATATCATTCATAAACATTTTCAACAGTATCTCAATGTTTTATTTTTGTTTATTTTGTTATGATGATTTTAACATTATAAACACTTTCTTGATTTAATATCATACTATAATCTTGTTTACTATATAAAACTGTGAATAATGATTACATCTGACAATTGTTCTAAATCTAAAAAATAACAAATTAGAAAGATTAAATGAAATTGGTGTTTTCTTTTAAAAAGTATAAAAAGTATACACATTACTTGTATGCATTTTATGTTAAAACATATTGCTTTAGGTGAGCAAGTAATTAAAATATTACTTTAAAAACTCAATTTTGCCTTTCCAACATTTTGAAGCTAAAGTAAAGTCTTAAACTTCTGCATCAGTCTTCCAAACAATCTGCACACTCAATGGTGCGGAGAATAAAGAAACACACTGAAATGCAAACAATATCAGAAAACAATGTACAATGAGATTCAAAAATATGCTAGGATCATCAGTAGCTGGCAGAATAAATGAAATCTATGCAATTGTTAACAGTAGGGGTGTTGCAATGTCTGCCTTAAAATATAACTATATTTCTACACAAAATAAAACAGCTGAATAGTAAATATTAGGTATATTAGGCCTTGAGCAATGGAAAATTAATATTTACATACATTTAAAATAAGTGTACTAAATTCACTGTATCGAAAACGCAAGTTAGTGTGTTCTATTTCATTTGTTAAAGAAAAAGACAGAATTACCTTTCAATGTTTATGTCAATTTTATAACACCCGTATAATGAAGAATTATAATTTAAAATAATGTACTGTCACAAAAAACAGCCATCCGTATAATATTCCCTGCAAATGGGTAAATTGCTAGCATTGATGTTCTCAGAACGGAGTTCAAAACAGAACTGTTTAGGTTAGTCAAATATGGCAGCTGTAAAAGCCAGAAAAGGAAGTGAAGTCATCAAGGGCGGAAGTGGAAGGGTCCTCTTCCATAGGTTCGGACCCGGATGTGACGTCATCAAAAGGACCAGAACCAGACATTTCTTTGTTCATGGGTTATTCACTGGACGTGATGTCATCCATAGGCCCAGAACCAGAAGTGATGTTATTCTGTCCAGAACTAGAAGTAACATCATCAAGGTTGGAACCGGAAGTGACGTCATCAGGGCCAGGCAGAATTTCCCTTGAACAGACTGCAGGAAAGTAAGAAAAAAGGTCAGTGCACTCCACCAGCCCCTGGTTTGGTATGGAATTACTCTCATTTAGATCTTTTAGCTGCCTCCCATTCACACGTGTGTGACAGTACTGTGATATCAGGAAAGTACATCTATTGGAGATTTAGCAGTTGAAGAATTAAATTTATATGGTTACCAAAAGTGCAATTAATCAGCCAAAACTAATTTATAGTTTATAATTTTTTTGAGCCTGAAGTGGCAAACATGGGTAAAAATAGTGCGTATTTCCTAAATGTAATTTAAAAAAATTTCAAATCCTTTCTACAATAATCTGAGTATCAAGCACACAATATAATTTCACTTTCAGATTCTTACACGCTAAGATTTGTTACATTGTTGTCACCAGTAAAAACATATTTTCCAGTTTTAATAAAAGGGTGTTTTAAGGTAAATTGGTGTGTTTAGGATAGTAATTTTTCTTTGATACCATTTTCACTACTAAATTATTTTAATGTCGTTAAGAGCTTCTTTTTAACAACATACCCATAATATGGGGACAACAAAGTAACATAAAGGTCTGGTTGATTTGGTGTTTACAATTAGTACAAAAAGGCTGAGGCTTAAATGTATTATAGTGCCTTTCAAAAGTCAAAGAGGTGCACTTTTATTACAACTGCTGTGCAAACATGACATACAAATCAAATGGCAAGAACATCAGCAAAGTTTTAATCATTAACTGTAATGCTTTGCAAATTCTCAACATATGCTCACAAAGACAAAGCTAATATGGAAGTTCTGTATACTGTAAATATGTGGTTCATACAGCAGCAGATAGTAACGCAGATTGCTTTCTGCTGTTACACCACAGTATGGTAGCAGATGACTGGTACTTATAATTTCGGTAGAACTCTCTTATGCAGCAACACAGGCTATTACTAAACAGCAAAAACACAAAGGTCAATAAATTCACCCAATAATAAAAGACAAGATTAAACCATATCCATAAATACTGTTTTACACTTTGGTCTTTCCCTAAAATCAAATAGATAAGAAAAGTAGATAATGACTTATTCCACTAATAATTTCTTGAGAAGTATATGCTGTAGGTATCACATTATGACCTTCAACTAGAACCCAGTGTTCATTTCTCTGCAGTAGTATTGGATCAGGTGCTAAAATTTTGACTTGACTTTGTATCATTTTCATCTTCCGAACCTCACTACCGCTAACAAAATGGTTTGCATTCTGTTTAGGCATGACAATAATACTGGTACCATAATTATACATCCTATTTACTTCTCGGTCACTTTTTGTTTGTTTTATGTTTTAATTATAACTAAATGCATATATGTATGTATGTGTACCTTTCTTAATTTCTATTTGAAGAGGCTGTTTAACATCATACCCTTGGTTTATTGCATTAGGGCTTACTATACTTATCCAGGGCTACTATTTAATATCATTCCCTGGATTTACTCTCTCAAGACTGTTAAAGATTATATTTTATGCTTATTTTAATAGTATTTGGACTGTATTGTCAATAGATGTCTCTATTTTGATCCTTATTCGCTGCCGCTGGGGGCTTGTTTTGTTTTGGACATGCTCTGTCTCTATGTATGTCATTTTTTAATCCTTATAATTGTAAATGCCAACAAAACATTAGGCTTCATGGCAATAACTCCTGGGGAAAATGGAAATTAAGGTCAAAGCTGTCTTATTTTAAGTTAAGACTACAAAAATGACAGCAAAAGCTCAGAAGCAAGATCTTCATGACCAGCTTTGTGAGCTGGAATGTTAAAGGGCTGAATCATGAGTAAAGAGAAAGAAGGTATTCTCTTACCTAACACATCTAAATGCTAAAATAGTATTTTTACAGGAGACCCACTTATTAAGCAAGGATCAGTTTCGGCTGCACAGAGACTTGACTGGCAAAATATTGCATTCCAGCTTTACAAAGAAATCTACAGGTGTGGGAAGTCTTGTACATAGAACAATAACATTTGTAGTAACAGATAGTAGCTGATCCTGAAGGGAGATATGTGATTGTGATAGGTAAATTATTTAACTGTAAAGTGGTTTTGATAACTATCCACACACCCAATGTAGATGATAGGGAATTCATCCAAAACGTATTTGCATCCATTCCCAATGTGAACACATAAAATTATAATGGCTGGGGACTTTAATTGTGTTTAATATCCAGACCTAGATAGGTCTCCTGCCACAGGGACGATGCTGTCTAACACCGCCAAAACAATTACATAGTTTGTAACAGATTTTTAAAACCAAACTCAAAAGCATATTCCTTCTACTCACTAGTGCATCACTGCTAGACAACATTTGATTTTTTTTATAGATAATTTCTTGATTACAATTAAATCTTGCAAGTACGACACTATCGTTATTTCCAACTACACTCCTCTGATCATGGAGCTAAAATCACAATGCCCCACATACTTATCTCACAGATGCCATCTTAACCCACTTTTATTAACAGACAAGAACTGTGCAGAATTTATATCCAAGCAAATCGATTTTTTTTAGAGACAAATACATCCTTAAAGGTTTCTGCAGGAATACTCTGGGAAACTTTGAAGGCTTTCTTAAGACAACAGATTATCTCATATCTTGACCGCAAAAATAAATTGGAAACTAAGAAGGTATCAGAGGTAATCAGTGAAATTCCCAAAATAGATCAAGAGCATGCCAGGTGTGCAAATGAAGCACTTCATAGGAAAAGACAGGCATGCATTCAGAACTCAACCTCTTGACAACTAAAGAAACAGAACAACTCATTTTTAAATCAAGACATCATTACTATGGAGAGAAAACCAAAAAGATTTTAGCTCAACAAGTCCAGAAACTGGAAGCTCACAATGTAATCCCAGCAATTACCAACACAAACTGAGACAAAATCATTGATCATAAAATAATAATACACACATTTAGAGACTACTATAAGTCCTTATATTCTACTGAGATTAAAGAAGATAAGACACAATCTAATGCATTTCTGAATGCATTACAGATACCACAAATAGATACTCTCAGTGCAGAGGAATTGGATAAACCTCTGGCACTATTAGAATTACTAGATGCTATAAACTTAGATTGGGAAAGCAGCAGGCCCTGATGGCAGCCCTGCTGAGTTTTATAAAAAATTCTCAAATAAGCTAGCTCCCCTTTTATTAGCAACATTTACAGAAGCTAGAGGCAATAAAATGCTACCTCAAACTTTTTGTCAAGCTCTAATTACCATCTTTCCTAAGCAAAATAAGGACTTATTACAATGTCCATCATACAGACCAGTCTCACTTTTTAATAATGATGTAACGATACTTTACAATGTCCTAGCTAGAAGGACTGAGAAAGTGCTTCCTTCAGTAACATCACAAGGCCAAACTGGATTTATTAAATGCAGACACTTAGCTTCCAATTTTCAACGACTGTTTAATCTGATATATTAACCTAGAAAGTCGAACACCCTGGAGATATTATTATCATTGGATGCACAAAAAGCATTTGATATGGTTGAATGGAGCTACCTTTTTACCATTTTGGAGAAATTTGGGTTTGGCCCAAACATCTGTGCATGGATCAAACTACTTTATACCTGTCCAGAAGCTTCAGTTTGAATTAACAACATTAATTCAGACTACTTCAAACTAGAACAGAGTACTAGACGAGGATGTCCCTTGTCACCACTGCTGTTTGCAATCGCCATTGAGCCACTTGCTACTTACTGTCGAAAAGAGGATTATCAGAGAAGCACTTAAATAGAACATTTCTCTATATGTAGATGGTATGTTACTGTATATATGTGATCCACAAAATGATGTGCCTGCAGTCCTAACAGCATTTCCAGAATTTCTAAAGATTTCTGATCTCAGAATTAATTTGAACAAAAGTGTGCTCTTTCCAGTGAATTCTCAAGCACACGATATTAGATTGGAACCTTCCCTTTTATCATTTTAGATCTGCAAGGAAAAAATTAAGCAAGGCTTGCATAGATGGTCTACCCTTCATCTAACTTTAGCTGGAAGAATTAACACTGTCAAGATTAATATCCTTCCTCAGCTTCTCTTTCTATTTCAAAACATTCCAATAGACATAAATAAATCATTTTTTAAGAAATTAGGTTCAACCATAACCTCATTTATTTGGAATTCAAAACATCCACTTATTCAAAAGGTGACCCTATAAAGACCTAAGGAAGAAGGTTGGCATTACTTTACCTTTCAATTTTATTACCAGGCGGCAAATACACAAACTATAAAAACCTGGACATTGACACAAGTAGGTGAGCAGATATAGGCTTGGCCCACAATTAAAATAAAATCCCGTAGTACTTCTTTATATTCCTTACTTTGTACCCCATTAAGTGCAAGTCATTGCCAATATACTAACAACCCAATAAGTGCTTCACTCACTCAGAATATGGAACCAATGCAGGAAGTATTTTAGTGTAAGATAGAGAAGCACGAGAACCACCTTTTATCACCTTCTCAAACGTACACAGTTTTTAATGTCTGGAAAACATCCAGGATTGAATTACTTAGAGGTCTGTATGTAGACAACGTCTTCGCATCCTACAAACAATTACACTTCAAATTTCCAGCAACACATTTCTTTCACTACCTTCAAATTAGAAACGTTGTTAAACAAAACCTACCCAATTTCCCTCACCTCCCACCTACCTCTATATTGGAAGAAATATTGATCAGTCTTGAGGACTCAAACAACATTTTTGTAATATATAAAAACATTTTAAAGTCCCTCCCTTTCAAAGATCCCAGAATTCAGTGGATAAAGGATCTCTCATTCAACATCTCAAAAAAGAAATGGAAGGTAGCAATGCACAGAATTCACTCGAGCTTCATATGCAGAAAGCATACAATTCTTCAACTTAAAATTATATATTGAGCGCATCTCTCTCATTTAAAATTGTCCAAAATGTTTCCCGGGCAAGATCCAGCCTGCAAACGTTGCAATCAAGTTCCAGCCTCACTGGGCCATTTGTTTTGGGCGTGCACCAAATTTACATTATTTTGGACAAAAATTTTTAAATGCCTCTAAGACTGCTTTGGTGTCACAATCCCTCCTAATCCACTAACAGCTGTGTTTGGTGTACTTCCAGAAGGACTTAAAAGTGTAGAAGGACAATCAAAGTGTAATTGCCTTTACTATACTATTGGCACGTAGACTTATTTTGCTCCACTGGAAGAATCCTAACTCACCTTTTTTAAGTCAGTGGATAACTGATGTTATATTATCTAAAATTGGAAAAAAATCAAAGGATCTGTGCAAAACTTTTTCAAAACTTGGCAGGATCTGATAAATAACATTTTAGAATAAGCATTTAAGTTAAGGAAGTGGAATTTCTTCTCTCTTTTTCTATTCTATCTATTTTTATTCATTTACTTATTTACATATTTTTTACTATTATTAAAGTGCTACTCTGCTCACCTAGGTCTCTTTCACATGGGTAGGGGTAGATTTGTTTTAAACCAGTTTTGTTAAACTTGACTTGCATGGATGAAATGTTACTGTATATATAACAAAAAGAAAAATGGTTCTGCAAATAGTGAATAACTGCAAAGCCCCCAGCCTCCCTGGTGTGCCCTGCCTTCACACCACACTGCGCACTGCTTCCGTCTTCATAGCCAGGAAGTCTGAATCGCATAAAAGCAATAATGGAGGATGTCCCCTATTGAAGTTTTGATCACTTAAAAGTGTGTAGTTTTGTTTTGTGAAGTCTGTAAAATGGTAATTTTTCCACAATTGCTCTAGCTAATAATATGTTTGGGTTGAGTCATTGAAAAGGAGAGCTAATGTTTGTTTCTGGTACTTAAGGTCCTGAAATGTTGGTACCATACCATTTTAAAATTTGTTTTTTTCAGAACTTTTATAGTACCATTATTTAATGCAACACAGGCAAAAGTATTTAACATTAGGCATTTTATTCACAAATATTTAAGGAATTTTCAGAACCAGTAATGTCATTAGATAATCAACATCTACATAAAATAAAATATGGGTCTTGACACTTATTATCTGTTGCAAATTTGGGTACCAGAAATATAATGCACTGTAATTAGTTTATAGTAAGCAGCATCATGTCCTAAAATTAGGGATGGACGATAAATGTTTTTGTTTTAAATTGATTTGAAAAATGCTTAAATTGAAAAGTTGAGTCTAATCTAATGATTCCTCTGTCACAAGTCCTTCTACACAAGTCTGCACATGTAATTCTCTTAGTTACCACAACTGGATGTTGGCGTGGTTTCCCATAGACCTCCAGGTCTGCACATGTACATAGAACTATGTGTCAGACAAACATCAGTGAAATGGCTTCTACTAATGAGTGCACATATACGGCTGAAGAAGACGCAATAATACCAAAACAAAGACATGTTACTATAGTCATATGGGCATGGTTTGGTTTTGCGAGGTCAGGTCCAAAAAAAAAAGCTGTAAAAACAAAACGAACAAACCTGTTCCAGCATATTTAAAGGCATCCACCGGAATGGCAGCAGTGTGTTTTCCGCCGAAATTCCGATGCTAGCTGTAATCACATTTCCAGAACTAATTTTAGAACACATCCAACTTTAGCTGCCTTGTTTTCCAGTGTCACACCGTATGACAAGACAGGGCAGAGGTGGAAGGACATTACAGATGCAGTGGCATCTTATATTGGTAAAGTCATGGTGCCTGTTTATAAGGTAGAAAAACTTGGGTTTGTTAGATTGCTAAAAGTAATAAGACCCCAAGTATAAAATACAGAGCCGCAAATATTTTGCCCAGTTTGTACAATGAAATATGGGCTGAAAATCTCTTTGCAGTTGGAAATATTGTTTTACTCTGCAACAACAGATCTCTGGATGAGCAGAACCATAAAACACTGAAAAGCATCTGCCTTCTACTTACCAGTTGACCATATGGGGGAAATGATAGCTCAAGGGCTGAAAGACTCCCTAGCATCCTGGAAGCTCAAAAAAGACCAAATGGTTTGCATGACCACCGATGCTGGGACAAATATGATCAAGGCCTTGAAAGTCAATCAGTAGATTCACCTTCAGTGCTTTGGTCACAAGCTGGGTAAGTGGGTTGTATAGCCTACTGGGCCTATTGCCAATCTCAATTAACTCTAGAACCGCCAGTGTTCAGGACACTGGGACCACCTTTAACTGCAAGCAGTATGCATCACACCTTTAGCTTTTGTTACTGGGACGTCACATTATCATACTGCTTACTCACCCGTCAAGAAAACAATAAGACAGTTAGTAAACCTCACAGCAGAATTGTTTTCACCCCAAAAATGCTGTAAAACACATAATACAGTCATGTGTTTGTCACATATTTTAGTGCTCATTTTATTTAAATATTGGTTTCAATAGTCCCACATCGGTAATAAAATAAAAGCCTCTCTTTAACATAAATACCAAAACAACTGATCAATTAAATCGCTATTATGGTTGGGTATGAGCGGTTTTATTATTTCAAAAAAGATATAAAACATGTCATTTAATATTTTTCTCGTGTTTTATACTTCTCGGATTAACAACGCAAATGGAATGACAAGCCGCTTCAGTCGAACACAGTGCATTTTACACTTCATTTCAAATAAAACACAGAGTTGCCAAGTTTGGTGACTGTCTGGAGCGAGAAGTCTGCACACACATTTGCGTGTATGTAACAGTTTTAAATAGTCAGTAGGATTTGCAAAATACCACAACACTTTTTTGGTAGTTAATATTAGGTTTATAATGGAATAATATAGATTTGCTGTAAGATTTCTTGCATGAGTTTGAGAGTCTGAAAGCCAAATTGTCTTACCAGATGCATGAGAGCTGGCAACCATGAAAACGTATGTTTTTTGTTTCACTTGAGCTGATTTGTGAAGAACTTTTTTAGTTGTTATTTATAATTTATGTTGTTATTACCTGTTTTATTTTATGTAAATGTATTTCATTTTATTTGTTGAATTATTTTCTGCATTTTATATTTTATTTTACATTTAGTATTTGATATTTATTTTATGTTTAATTTTTATAACACCCCTGAAGTGTAGCTTTTTTGTTGTTTCCATATAGTTTAAAAATAAGGGAAACTACTTTTGAATTCTGTTTTGTCTAGAGTTCATGTAAAAAAAAGTCGATTAAAATTGAAAATCGCCCATAACATTGAAAAAAAATTGAGATTTTATTTTTTTGCCTATATCACTCAGCCCTACTATGGATTATAGGTTTAAACAAGACAAAAATCTTTAATATTATTTCCTTTGGATATAAAAACCTCTCTCTTAAAAGTATTGGTGTCACTTTTGAAAATTGTGAAGAACAATTGCTTGACAAAGAACCACTAATATTCTGAGAATGGTTCTTGTATGAAATTGTTTTTTTGGGCCTTAAAAATGTCCTAATATACAGGCAAAATTGAAAATTTTAATGTCAAGTAGGTCAGTAGGTTGTGTTATTTTAAACAGCAAAAGGCATTTTAAAATCAAGAAACCATTGGTACTTTAAAAATCTGTTGTCATTTAATAACAGTTATTTATATATATATATATATATATATATATATATATATATATATATATATATATATATATATATATATATACAGTATATATATAAATGATTTCAGCCATTGGTTAGAAAAGGCACCCATTGCCATTTCCTTACAAACTGGTGATGTGTGATATCACTGTATTTATTATCAGTACAGCAGATGGTGGTGGTGTGCTACTATCAGCATCCAAGTTTCTTTTAAAAAAAAAATTAAAAGCCTTTTAATTGGTATCTAGCTTTAAAAGACATTCTGGTAGTCGGAATGTTTTGCAGGTATTTTTATCTTTGCCTTTAGTTTCTGTTTTTAGAGCATTAAAACAATCTAGATGAGAACAGGACATTCAGCCCAACCAAGCTCACCTGTCCTATTCACTTAATTTTTCTAAAAAACATCACATCTAGTTTTATTTAAAAGTCCCTAAAGTTCTACTGTCTACCACACTACTTGGTAGCTTATTCTGTGGTCCTCTGTGTAAAGAGAAACTTTAATGCTTCAGCAAAATGCATCCGTAACAAGTATTCCAGCTGTGTCTTGATGAATTTATTTTAATATTACAGTTTCGATCCACTGTACTAATTACCCTCCATTATTTTAAACACGTCAATCATCTTCTTTTAATCTTTTGCTTAAACTGAAAAGGCTCAGCTCTTTTAATTTTTCCTTATTCTTCCCCTGGAATCAACCTAGTCGCTCTTCTCTGGAATTTTTGTAGGGCTGCTATGTGCCTTTTAGTAGCTTAGAGAACAAAGATGTATGCAGCACTCTAGATGAAGCCTCACCAGTGTGATATAAAGCTTGAATTTGAGCATAACCTCTTTGGACTTGTACTCCACACGTCATGCTATATAACCTAACATTCTGTTAGTCTTCTTAATAGCTTCTGAACAGTGTCTGGCAGTTGATAGTGTTGAATCCAGTTTGACTCCTAAATCCTTTTCAAAAGGTGCATTTTCGATTTTCAGACCTCCTATTGTGTATTCAAACCTAAAATGTTTAATTCCTAAATGTAATACTTTACACTTACTTAAATTAAATTTCATCTGCTAAAAATTTTCCCAAGCCTGTATGCTGTCCAAGACCCTCTGTAATAATTCAATGGATTCTAGATTATATGCCAATCTACCTATATTGACATCATCTGCAAACCAAAACCACTTGTTCATTATATTCCTGATGAAAGAATGTGTATATTGTATATATTAAAAATAACAGTGGCTATAGCACTGACCCCTGTAGAACATCGCTCTTAACTTCAATCAATTCTGATAAGGTTTCACACACGATAACCCTCTACTTCCTGAGTCTGAGCCAATTTTGCACCCATCTAGAAAAAATCACCCTGAACTCTCACTTCTATTAGTTTGATGTCTATCCTGTTTTTATTTTTTGTGCATTTTACTTATTACATTTTTTATCCTTGCAACAAATTTTGTACATTTGCAGCGATCATTAAATTTTTTTTAAATTGACACATAGCAAATAAATTAATAAATTTGTACATTTGTAGATTTGTTTATTCTTTGCATTGTCTAAAACAGCTAAGCTAACTTTATAAAAATAAAGTCATAATACCCTCTATCATTTTTCAACTTCAATTGGTGTTATTTATCAGTTTTGCACTGTTAAGTACCTCATTTCATTCCTTAGATTGTGTTTTGTCTGTTTGTTTAACCACCAAGCTTGGAAAAACAGTCAAAATAATTTTCATGAAATTTTGCATGTTGGCTTGTGTTCGTTGAACTTAAAATATAGGCTCAATCTTAATTACATTTTGCATATATAATAAATTTGAAACAATTTAAAATCCAGACTACATGGCATTACAAAGATTTCTTTGGGGAGGGTGACTGTATCTGTAGAGAGGAAGAGGTAAACAAATTCATCAATCCAAAATGTCTGAGAAAAAGCTCATGAAATTTTGTGTGTATAGAATTAGCATTGAACTAAAACATAGCCCTTAAGGTCTTTCAAAAGTTTCATTCAGAATAATGGTGTTACAGTGTGGGGGTGGGTGGGATGCAAAACCTAAAACTCTGATGACATGAAGGCTAATATCCATATTATATTAGTCATATGTATATATATATGTGTGTATATATATATATATATATATATATATATATATATATATATATATATATATATATATATATATATATATATATATATATATATATATATATATATGTGTGTGTGTGTATATGTATATATATATATATATATATATATATGTGTGTGTGTGTGTATATGTGTATATATGTATATTCTACCCTCTCATCCATTGGGTTATACCCCAATGAACAGGCTCCAAATTGGGGTGCAATAAATATGGCCACACCCACTCGGTGCCTCTCAAAGCAAGCATCTCCAGAATGGTAGAGAGTCCAGCCATATTTGGAAATTGGTTTCAGAGTCCAAGCTGTGCATTGAGGTGAGCCTGACTATATCTAGCTGGAATCTCTCAACCTCGCGCACTAGTTTAGGCTTCTTCCTCTTCAGAGAGGTGACATTTCAGGTCCCAAGAGCCAGCTTCTGTAGCCGAGGATCAGACCGCCAAGGTCCCAGCCTTCAGCCACCACCCAACTGATATGGGGTGAGCCCATGGGAATGGGGATCCACGTTGCCTCTTTGGGCTGTGCCCGGCTGAGTCCCATGGGTGCAGGCCCGGCCACCAGGTGCTCGCCATCAAACCCCACCTCCAGGCCTGGCTCCAAAGGGGACCCCGGTGACCCGCGTCCGGGTGTGGGAAAACACCGTCCAAATTTTTTATTCTTCATAGGAGGTTTGGTTGAACCGCTCTTTGTCTCTTGCCTCACCTAGGACAAGTTTGCCTTGGGTGGCCCTGCCTGGGGCATAAAGCCCCAGACAATAGAGCTCCTAGGATCATTGGGACACGCAAACCCCTCCACCATGATAAGGAACCTCGAACGGCCACCTTATCGTGGTGGAGGGGTTTGCGTGTCCCAAAAAGAAAACAGATTTAGAAATTTTAACTTTCTGTTGCTCAGAAGGTGGCTATTACAGTATAATGTTGTGATCGTGGCTCTGGACTCTGAGGAACTTGTTTTTATATAACAAACTAGATAAAACGTTAATGCCCTGGCAGTGGCAAATAGCTTTGGTGTTATATTTGATTTGATTACATTAATGTTTAAGTTGAGACTTACAAGAAATATTTTAACTGATATTATGTAAAGGGAATACTTCTGTTAAAAACCACCTTATTTCTTTAAAGTGTTTGCAAACCAAATACACGCAATACACAACTTTTGAGTTAATTATTGAATTTTGCACATAATAATGTGATTGTTGTAATTGTCTGTGATTAATCACAATTAAACATTTTAATCGCTGACCAGCACTAATATATATATTTAAAAATGCTTTCTTTCTTTGGCTCATATGTCATGTTTGCTGTCTTATACAGTTGATTAGGTGAGTCATATTGGTAATATACATTACTGCTATAATAAAATACCACAATTGTTAATAACAGCACCTACAAAGCTACATTGACCCCTTGGTGTCAGAAGAAAGAAATGCATGTATACTTGATAAATTTCAAAAATCGTCTGATTTCTCCTTCTACTGTACATTCTAGTGTAAAGCCTTTGACATCTGGAGTGTTGTCTGCAGTTTTGCTTATCAGATCACAAACAGCAATTAAAAAATCTGAGAAAGTGAACAGAAAAAAAATAAGGGAGATGTATGAGCATTGTGGAATGCTTTCTTTAGCTTACCTTCTATTAGGTCTTCATTGGATTATTAAAATCAACATGCACACCTCTTTACTTTTATTAATATAATTTTTGCAGGTTTATTTGTGGCATTCCCATAGGTGGTCTTTAAAATAGCAATTTTAAAATAATACATAGTTTGATCAGCAATATAATTTATGTTGCTATGGTTACTGAGTAGAGTTAAAAAGGAACGCTTGTTTTTTCTTTCATTAAATCTCCTAGCTAATCTGCTGTTTACATGGAATTTCAATTATTTTTGTTTACCTTTGAGAGCATTTCACATCCTAGTAAAGGATGCCTCAATTTTCACAGAAATGAATTCCAATTTACAAAATAGTTTTAAATTCAATATTTTTAATATTTGCTCATCTTAGCTCACTAAATACACTACTGATAAAACATAACAAAATACATTTATTTTTTTCTTAGTAATATCATGCTACCTTATAATCTTCCGCTTATCTTTAAAGCTATGGCTTTCCTTTTTCTATTAATATACTGTTCGTCAGTTAATGTAAGACTGTATCATTAAAAGAAGTTGAAATGAGGCAGATATTTACAGTCAATAATAAATTACTGTGCCACTGTACAAGAGTGCTTGATACAAATATTGAAGCTTTAGTAGTATTTTGGCAAAAATATAGTTTTTTTTTGTTCTTTATTTCGCCTTATACAAGGTCTCTTATTAGGAATTTGTTAGTTTTCGTATACTCCTTGGGGTCAGAGCGCAGGGTCAGCCATTGTACAGCGCCCCTGGAGCAATTAAAGGTTAAGTGCCTTGCTCAAGGGTCCAGCAGAGTAGGATCTTTTTTGGCAGGGGATACCAGTGCAGATCCTTAGTCTCAGAGCCACCAATCCGCCCCATTTTAATTTACCAATTTGAATGGACTGCTGTTTTCTGTGTGTGTTATTTGGGTTAATAATAAGAAAAATAATTGCTGTAAAATGTTGCTATGAATCATACAAAATTAAGCCAATGTACACTTTTATCTTTTTTTTTCATTCAGCTGACCGTGGCATATAAGATTTTGCATTTTTTGATCTAAGTACATAAATAGGTTTAGTGTGCAACAGGTGACCAAACTGACCTTTTAACACAAAGTGTTTTAAGGAAAAAGATTGAGTGTACAATTCAAGCTTCCATTTCAATAAGTAAAGAAGTGAAGCAGCTTTGTAAATTGTTTGCAGAAGGAATCTGGATGAAATTTTCTAAAATCTGTCAACTTGGGATCTGGATAGTTATGAGATATGAATAATTTCCCTCCTCTTGGCTTGGGGAAACGTTGAGCATTAATGTAGTAATATATATTAATCATATATGTCTTCAGGCTGTAATTCTTACTCAGCATTTACTGACAAATGTGCCACTCAAAATACTTAGCAAGTCTGTTTATCTAAAGGTCGCCACAAAACAGATGGCTTTCACCTGAACAGTTCCATGGCCTTCAGCTGTATTTTTGTGTTCCATATTTGTTACTAAAGTAGAAATCTGTTAATTATAAAATTATATATATATATATATTTAATGTGATAAAGGCGCTATATAGCGCCCGACCCGGCACAGACTGACACAGAGGCACGTGTAAAAACACAAGAAGACTTTTATTATCTTCAGCTGGAGGGCATGTCTTCCCCGTAATCCCTCCAGCCACGACACAGTCCCAAAAGCACTTAGATCACACAACACAACCCTTTTGCTGGCACCACTCCTCCCAGGCAATCTCCTCCTCTTCCTCCCAATTTTGGCCACTGAGCAGTGGTGGCTCGCCCCTTTTATAGCCCACCTGGAAGTGTTCCAGGTGCTTGACCACCTGGTTCCAATTGCACTTCCAGGTGGGGCTGAAGAGTTGTCCAGCTGGGCTGTGGATTTCCATGCAGCACCCCCTGGCGGCCACCTCAGCTTCCAACCGGGCTGTTGAGGACTACTTCTCCCATGGAGCCCTGCGGGAGGTTGAGGCATCACCATCAGCCAGGGAGGCTGCCACCAAGCATCGCGGGGGAGGTATTGAGTTGCCCATGGTTGCTCCCCTGGAACATATGCAGCAGGAGCATCCCGGCCAGGCCCGCCACAATAGACATAGAGCAACTTAACACTGTCATATCAATAGTAATCTGCTGACATACTTTTAAAACATTGGCAAGTAAATGGCAGACTTTTTGGATAGACAAGGGGTCAGGGTTGGGGACTGAACTGGAAACCTTGCTTACATTTTATTGTCATAGCAACAAAAAGACACGTACAATGAAGATGGGATTAAACATGAGTTACTGAGTTGCCACTGATTTTATCAAAAGGAAGCTTCATCTCATTAGATGAGAGTAGTCTAGTGACCAAAGATTTAAATGGTTGATAACTGAAAACGCAACAGTAATGAAGCTAAAGTTAATAGATTCAAAAGCTTTAACCATAATGATAAACTATACATATAATAAATGGAGCAAGAAATAAGGGCTAGTCACTGCCAACTAATATGCTGATAGAACAGTTGACCATAGTGGCTGTAGTGATACAGGGAAAAACAAAAAGGCTTTCTGGCAGACATATTATTATTATATTATTTCATTCTTTAAATGCTGAATGAATGCAAACTGTATTTTATTAACTATCAGTTCTACTTAGCAAGAAAATATTTGATACATTTGGCAATATAGAGTGTCATCTTCCATGACTAGATGCATATGCAGTCCGATAATTTAACTAAAGTACTGATAAAGCTTTTACAGAAATTTAAATTTTACTGTGAATTCTTATTTTCTGTATTCTTCTTCTTCTCGAGTCCTTAAAACCAAAGGTTTCATATACCATTCTAGTCACGAGCACAGGCTATGGCTCTGTCAGTGGCCGCGATGAGGCCATCCATGGTGTATAGTTCGTCCAGGAGTCAGCAGATTAGAATGTGTTCCATGGTCTGTCTTTCCTCGCAGTTGCACAGGTCACTGTCATCAGAGTATCCCACTTGGTCATGTTGACTTCTGCAAGTCCATATTGGCCAGCCTAGGTCACCACCAGTGGGTAGATGTTCTCTCACTTCTGTTGCTGTTGAATCTGGAGGTCTCTCGAGCTTGAAGCGTTACAAGGTTTGAGGCATTTGGCGACACTGTTCAATTTTCTGTATTTTTCATTTTAAATGATGAACTGTTTACAAAGAGCTGCAATATATTAGAGACATAAATCATTTGGCCAAACATTTTCAAAATTCCAGAAATGTCAGAAAGACTCCAAAGCCGTGATTCTATAAGCCTGGTGTAGAACAAGCTGTTATGTTATATGTGTTTAATTCACATTTTTGGTCCTTCACTCACACAGCACACCACCAAATTACAGATTTTGTAGCCGAGACTTCTCCATGGCTTATTCCCATGCCACCATGTAAGATTAAAACAAAATTTAAGCAATTTTTCTAATAATTGCACCTATAAAATTAATCAAAATGTGTATTTTATTCTTTTTTTTATTTAAAAATCCATGTACTCTGCTTCTCTGCCATTTTCTGATTTGATAGCTAGAAAAAAGGAAACTTGCACTTATTGGTTTGAAAAGACATACAAGTTTTACTTGTGAGGATCATCCATTTATTCTCTTATTTATATTTAAAATTTATTTTTCTCCTCTTTTTCTGTAGCCTTCACTCAAATTAAATGCACCTTACATCATAATAAAGCCTTACCACACTCCCTTTCAGAATGAAAAAGATATAGTCAAATTGTTGCACACTTTTTAAAAAGTAGATTTAGTATGTTTTGCTTTTTTGAAAATTCTTCCCAGAAACTATAAATGCAAAATTCAAAGGAAAACGTTCTTCCTGTTAAATTTCAGAGGGAGTAATATAGTCTCATATGTTTTAACGTCCCTATGGACGTAGCGGATGTTCACTTTGCCTGTGTCCTTATGAGGGGTCTGCCTTATAAGTCACGGCAGACTACAAAGAGGTCTCTACTGGAGTCCAATAGCACCGAAAATTCCCATCCGGCCAACGTAATAGACACCTTAAAATTGTCCTCTCTTAACATCGTATATACCTGGGCCAGACCGATAGCCATTGTTTGCCCAGGTGGGAGGTGACACTCCTGAGCCAGATGTCCCAGTTGATCACAGTGAAAGTAGCCGCGTTTAGTCCGCACTATAGTGTTCACACTTTGGCGTCTTCTACTTGTGGTGCTGGCAACCTTGAAGGTCTGTGCTAGCTGGGTCAAAATCGGGGTCAAGCCTGGATAGCCCAGTTGTTTCCAGGTGGCTTGTGCACCCTCTAGTCTGCAGGTCAGATCCAGCAGCGAGTGGCTATCGTTCCTTAGCATTTCATTACAAAGGCACATGTCTATCCCTGACAGGACAGCATCAATAGCGAGCTTCTCGAAAATGCACTCAAATGGGCCTCCACAGATGCAGCTTTGGATCAAGTCCACTGAACCTTGGATCTGTCCTCGAACAGGGCAATTAAGGTCAATATGCTTAAGCTGAAACTGGCGTCCCTTGACCACCGCGCTCACAGCCGTGTGGAGGAGGATCTGTTCCTTCAGGGAGTCATACCTGAGATCTACCATTCTCCTATACACAGACACAGCAATCAGGCAGGGTCATGGTCATGTTAGTGGCCAAGTAATACTACTCCCTGCATTTACAATGTCTCTCGTATCACCCATTGATGGCAGGTGCTCATAACGTGACCACATTCTTTTTGGATTTGTTTTCCTGGTGAGCTGCTCCAGCGCTGGGAGCCCATAATTTCTCCCACGACCGACGGACTGTCTTCCATAGACATGCCGATCGCACTTTGGGACACTCTTCAGCGTGTCATCCCGTTGGGGGGAGCCCCAAAACAGTTTAGAAACCTTACTATAGGGAGAAATAGAAAGATTGCAACAGTACATTTAAAGACAATGCTCTGTGTTCTTGGGTGAGAAGGGAGATTAGAGATTTTTAAAACTATCTTTGGTGTACCTTGACAAATTGGTTAGCAAGCACTTATAAAAACATTTTTCATGGTCACAAATTACTTCTAAAATTTCCTTCCAAAAGCTGTTGTCTCTAAATATTTCTAGTAATAGTTGAACCTCACCAAAGCACCTGTCAAATAATATAGTGTAGTCTTTTTTTCCTTCCATTTCTAATTCTTTAAGGAGCAGGTATAAAGCACTCCTCTTTTAAGATGCTAAAAATGTAAAGGATACTTCACTAAGAAGAGTTATGAGTGGGGGAAAAAGTAGCCCAAAGCAGAAAGAAAAGATAATGAGAGGTAAAATGCATTGTGGCAGAGTAACCCTTAGGCAGCCATTGCACAACTTCCCGAAGTAGGCCAAGTACACATACAATCTGTCATTTTTATTTTGGTTTGGTGCTCACTCACCCACTCAAGTGAACAGATATAGAGCATTAGCCAAAGTACATAAAACAATGCTTATAACAACATATTTTCTGCCTCTGACCTGACTTAGTTTAGATAGACATGTCATGCTTCTTGAGTGTATTTTCTAATCAGATTTCATGCATCAGCTTAAGGGGAATATACAAAAGCAAAAAAACTGAATGTGAACCAGAATTTTCCAGGAGATAATAGTCTTTTATGATTTAAAATGACAATACACCTGTACACAATTCTGTACAGTTAGGAAATCAGGATAGAAATTGGTATACATAATCAAAATGATTTGAAAGCTGTACATGCTAAAGTTCAAGACTTCAGTGTTGCAAACAGCACAATTGGAGCTGTGATGACTACACAGCAAAGAGAAGGGTAGCAACCTGTTTGAGGAAGGTTATGTTTTAAGCAGATTCTGTTAGCCCAGTGCTTGTTTGGGCACAAAAAAAAACTACAGTTGGTAACTGTCTGCATATAGTTCTGGGTGTTTTACTTTTGGCTTGCACTTGGTCTTATATTGTTCTGTGCTGCTGCCAGTGTAAGTAGATTTACTCTTATAATCAATATATTTCTATCTGTCTGTCTGTAAAAGTGTTATATTTTGTGGGACCCCCTTTGACTGTTCAGGTTTTTGCCTCAATCATTTGCACAATCTGTCATTCTGTTAACATTTTTGTTGAGTGTTATAGCACCATTGAGACCTCTTACATTTTAGACACTAGATTAGGTTGAACTTCCTCAAACCTGATACATGTGTGGCTGCATTGCTTGTTAGCTTATTTAAGTCTTAGAAACAAAAATGAAAAGTGAACTTCATTAATGTATGTAAAGTATACATCAGAAAGGTAGTGTTTCCGTGAAGTATTTGGAATTAATGAAATGCTTCCATTGTATAATGTACAGTTAGACTAGGTTAATTGATGATCAGCCAAATATCTGCATCTTTATTTTGCCATCCATTTTGTGATTAATTTTGATATATAGAAGAGGAAAACTGAAGTGACTTGCAATGTGTCTTGAGGTAACTGGCCCTATAAAGACTATTCATTTTTTTCATATTTCCAGTGAAGAATAGCAGCAATTAAATGATGAACAAAATGATTTCCCATTGGAATTATTGTGGGAACTTAAACTGCAGAAAGTATGATAAACTTGTCACATCAACTTGCTTCACTACCTGAACTGAATTATCAGACACCCTTAACAATGTTAACAATACTCAAAATATCAACAAACACATCCTTCAAGAATATGGAAGTATATTTGCAGTGAATTGATCTTGCACTAAGATAAACACGAATAGAAAATGGATGTGCAATGTAAAGTTATGTTATCATAGAGTTTAGCACTCAGTGCTTTTAACAATTGACAGATCACAGACACAGGTAAAAATTTCAGGATATACCAAATATAGCTTGCTAGTTTATTATTATACACACATGCATATCAGCAAGTGGCTTGTGAATTGTAAGCAATTTAAAAGGAAAAAAACTTGTAAGCTTGTTTAAGTGGAGGTTTTACAGTTTAGGAGACTATTTGTTATGATATATACATAAATGTGAGATATTATCTTTTATGCAAAAGACATTATCTTGCACAAGATAGTTTCACTTAAGTATACAAACTCCCTTTTAATTTTTTTTTAGATCTTTCAAATTTATAAACAATATTTTCAGAAATGTTTTTGAAAATATTTGTATATCGGGTATATATAATACAAGAGACAAATAATATTAAAAAATTAATAAAACATATATAATATAAATAATAATAGTATAACAAAAATAATGATATTTGCATCAAAGAAGTCATTTACTACTTCTCAAATTCTTGCCAGTGTAATTCTGCCAGCAGGTGCTTGAAACAGTAGTTAGGTTTACAGATCTTTTCAATGCACATTACCTTATGGTTACAATCTATGGGTAACAACCCATTAAAATGTGTAATGCTGAAACAGTTATTGTAATACATTTTTAAAGAAATGAGCTGTGTGATAATACAAAGTTTGTTTTTTCTTTTTTTTTTCTTTCTGCTGTGTCATTGGCTATTTGACAGCTTATAGGTGCAAAACAATCATTATTTTTGTTTTTGTTTGTGAATTGTGGTGCTATATATTATGAAGATATATTAACAGAGGCAATGATTAATTGATCATATTAGTAAGTTGGAAATGACAGTTAAACACCATTCAGTGATTTGGAAATTATCTTTATTAGTTACTTAAAAGCTGGGTTTGGAAATGATTGAGAGGTGCTTACTCATCACTTGCCATTACACATGTTCCACATTAGAGTGGGAAAAGGACGCTGCTTCTGATTCCCAGTAAAATTCAATTGGTTGATATAGTCAGTTTGTACCTATACATGTATGTATGCATGCATATGTGTGTTGTAGATTGGACTACCATGTCATGCAAAGTTGATTACTGTGTCCATCACAAGGCAAACACTCAAGACTCATGAAAATGAACTTACTGTTTTGAACTTAAAGTAAGGATTTAATGCAAGTGGTCTGTTAATCCCTGATAATTTTTCCTTGCACATCTCACCACTGATATTTTAGTGCCAAAACAAATTACATCAATCAGTCACAACATTAAAGTCATTTGCCTAATATTGTATAGATCCTCCTTGTGATGCAAAAACATTTCTGACTTGTCGAGATATGGACTCCACAAGACTTCTGAAAGTGTACTTTTTCTGGTGCCATGACATTAGGAGCAGATCCTTTAAGTAATACAAGTTGAAGGGTCGGCCTTCTTAGATTAGGCTTGTTTTTTCCACCACATCCCACAAATGCTCAATCAGATTGGTATCTGGGGAATTTGGTGGCCTAAGTCAACCTTGAACTCATATGAACACTTTTTGCAGCATGGCAGGGCACATTATCCTGCTGATAGATAGATAGATAGATAGATAGATACTTTATTAATCCCAAGGGGAAATTCACATAATCCAGCAGCAGTATACTGATACAAAGAAACAATATTAAATTAAATAGTAATAAAAATGAAAAAAATTAAAATAAAATTAATGTTAGCATTTACTCCCCCCAGGTAGAATTGAAGAGTCGCATAGTGGGGCAGGAACGATCTCCTCAGTCTGTCAGTGGAGCAGGACAGTGACAAAAGTCTGTCACTGAAGCTACTCCTCTGCCTGGAAATGACACTGTTAAGTGGATGCAGTGGATTATTCATGATTGACAGGAGTTTGCTTAGTGCCCGTCGCTCTGCCACAGATGTTAAACTGTCCAACTTTAATCCTACAATGGAGCCTGCCTTCTTAACAAGTTTGTCCAGGCGTGAGGCGTCTTTCATCTTTATGCTGCCACCCCAGCACACCACCGCGTAGAAGAGGGCACTCGCCACAACCGTCTGGTAGAACATCTGCAGCATCTTACTGCAGATGTTGAAGGATGCCAACCTTCTCAGAAAGTATAGTCTGCACTGACCTTTCTTACATACAGCATCAGTATTGGCAGTCCAGTCCAATTTGTCATCCAGCTGCACTCCCAGATATTTAAATTAGATATTTACCCTCTGCAAACAGGGTCCATGAGGGGCCTAGCCCTCCTAAAATCCACCACCAGCTCCTTGGTCTTGCTGGTGTTAAGGTGTAAGTGGTTTGAGTCGCACCATTTAACAAAGTCTTTGATTAACTTTCTGTACTCCTCCTCCTGCCCACTCCTGATGCAGCCCACAATAGCAGTGTCATCAGCGAACTTTTGCACGTGGCAGGACTCCGAGTCATATTGGAAGTCTGATGTATATAGATTGAACAGGACCGGAGAAAGTACAGTCCCCTGCGGCGCCCCTGTATTGCTGCACACAATGTCAGACCTGCAGTTCCTAAGACGCCCATATTAAGGTCTGTCTGTAAGATAGTCCACGATCCAAGCCACCAGGTGTGAGTCTACTCCCATCTCAGTCAGCTTGTCTCTAAGGAGCAGAGGTTGGATGGTGTTGAAGGCGCTAGAGAAGTCCAAAAACATAATTCTTACAGCACCACTGCCTCTGTCCAGGTGGGAGAGGGATCGGTGTAGCATATAGATGATGGCATCCTCCGCTCCCACCTTCTCCTGGTATGCGAACTGCAGAGGGTCGAGGGCGTGACGGACCTGTGGCCTCAGGTGGTGAAGCAGCAGCCGCTCCATGGTCTTCATCAGATGTGACGTCAGAGCAACAGGCCGGAAGTCATTCAGCTCACTAAGACGTGATACCTTTGGGACAGGGGTGATACAAGATGTTTTCCAAAGCCTTGGGACTCTCCCCTGTTCCAGGCTCAGGTTGAAGATGCGCTGTAGAGGACTCCTCAGTTCCAACGCACATGCCTTCAGCAGTCGTGGCGATACACCATCTGGACCCGCTGCTTTGCTGGCACGAAGTCTTTTCAGCACTCTGCTCACATGGGCTGCTGTAATTGTGGGTGGGGATGTCTCACCTATGCTGGTATCAGCAGAAGGATGTTGGAGGATGCAGTACTCCGTAGTGATGGGAAGTTCAGATCATTTTACTGACTCGGATCTTTGAGTCTCGTTCAGCAAAATGAACGAATCATTTTTCGAGTCATTTCGTTCAATTCTCTTTCCGGCTCAGACTGCATAGGTTAAGCTTATGGGGCTGTCACGTGATGAATGAACGACTCAAACCCGAAGACTCGAGAGATGAACTAATCAATTCTGTTTCCGGCTCAGACTGCATACTAGGTTAAGCTTATGGGGCTGTCACGTGATGAACGAACGACTCGAAAAACCCGAAGACTCGAAACAGGTGAATCAATTCCAATACAGAAACTATAGGGAGTTGCGCAAATGCGCATGTGCGACTGAACGAATCACTCCCACGAGACGACTCGTTCTTCCCGAGTGACATTAAAGATTCATTCAAAATGAACGAATCGTTCAAGAACGACCCATCACTAGTACTCCGAGGTGAGAGTGGGTTACTGTGATCAAACCTATTAAAGAAGTTGTTCATTTGGTTTGCTCTCTCCACGTCTGTCTTGATGGCGGCATCCCGCTTCGAGCAGCAGGCAGTGATAATCTTCATCCCATCCCACACTTCCTTCATGCTGTTGTTCTGCAACTTCTGCTCCAGCTTTCTCCTGTACTGCTCTTTCGCCGCCCTGAGCTGGACTCGGAGTTCCTTCTGCACGCACTTGAGCTCATGCTGATCACCACCTTTAAAAGCCCTTTTCTTCTGGTTCAAAAGGCCCTTGATGTCACTTGTAACCCATGGCTTGTTGTTAGCATAGCAGCATACTGTTCTTACTGGAACTACAATGTCCATACAGAAGTTGATGTAATCAGTTGTGCATTCAACAGCCTTTTCAATGTTCTCACTATGTGACCCAAGCAATATATCCCAGTCTGTAGTTCCAAAGCAGTCTCTCAGAGCCTGCTCTGCCTCAGGGACCACTTCCTGAATGAGCGTGTAGTTTTAGGTAGCGCCTCACTCTTGGTTTGTATTGAGGCTGAAGCAGAACCAGGTTATGATCTGCTTTCCCAAGCGCAGGCAGCGGGGTGGCACTGTATGCGTCTTTAACGTTTGCATACAGTAGGTCAATAGTCCTGTTTCCCCGGGTGTTACAATCCACATACTGGGAGAAGGCAGGTAATGTTTTGTCCAGCATCACATGGTTAAAGTCTCCAGCGATTAGCACAAGTGCCTCAGGGTGCTGCGTTTGTAACTTAGCAACTGCGGAATGGATGATGTCACTCGCCATCTCCGTTAAGCGAGGGGGATGTAAACAATAACAGCAATCACCTCTCCAAACTCTCTGGGCAAGTAATAGGGGTGCAGACTTACGGCCAACAGTTTGATGTCCCTGCAGCAAGTGGAGATTTTAACGTTTACATGTCCTGAGTTGCACCACTTTGTATTGACATAGAGAGCGAGTCCTCCTCCTTTCTTCTTTCCGCAGGTACTTGCGTCTCTGTCCGCTCTAGCTGTGCTAAACCCGGGTAGCTCCACGTTAGCATCTGGGATGATAGACGTTAGCCACGTTTCACTAAAACACAGCAAGCTGCATTCTCTGTAGGATCTGACATTTTTCACCAGCACAGCCAGTTCGTCAATCTTATTTGGTAGTGAGTTTACATTTCCCAGGATCACAGAAGGCACCGACGGTTTATAACGCCATTTTCTCTCAAGTTGTCTCGATTTAATCTATCTTTTATCTTTGCGCCGGCTCGGCTGCCCCAATATCGTCTTCTTACCTCGTCAGGTAAATAAGGAACCACACTGGCATAAGCATTTCTTCTCAGTGCTTTAAGCTGACTAATTGAATAGGCGATTCTCGGAGTGTAAAAATCCATGTCAAATAGTAAAATAGTAAAAAGTGTCCAGGGAGCAATTCCACATAAAAGAAAGTGGTAGAAGTGATCAGTGAAATAGAGAAAAATAGAGATAAAAAGGTAAAAAGATAAAGTCATATACAGAGCTGCTGGAAAGGCTGCCACTCGGATGTGGCGCGTGGTGTACTTGGTCTGCAACAATATCTAGGTAGGTGGTAAGTGTCAAAGTGATATCCATAGCAATTCCAAGACCCAAGGTTTCCCAGCAGAACATTGCCCAGAGCATCATACTTCTTCCACTGACGTGCCTTCGTCCCATAGTGCATCCTGCTGCTATCTCTTCCCTGCCTAAACAACATACACACCTGGCTGTCCACATGATCTGAAAGAAAACTTGATTATTTAGACCAGGTCACCTTCTTCTGTTGCCCCATAGTTCAGTTCTAACACTCACATGCCCATTATAGGTACTTACATCAGTGGACAGGGGTCAGTAGGAGCACTCAGATCGGTCTGCAGATGTGCAGTCCCACATTCAGCAAGCAATAGTACAAAATTTTGTTCTGACACCTTCTCTCATGGCCAGCGTTATGTTTTTCAGCAATTTGTGCTACAATAGTCCTACTTTGGGATTGGACCAGACAGGCTACTAGCCTTCACTCCCCACATGCATTGATGAGACTTGGTTACCAATGACCCTTGGCTGGTTCACTGGTTGTCCTCCCTTGGACCACTTTTGGTTGGTAGCAACCACTGCATACTAGGAACACCACACAAGAACTGCTTTGACCCAGATGTCTAGTCATCATAATTTGGACTTTGTCAAAGTTACTTACAGTAGATTATCATGCTTGCTTGTTTCCCTGCTTCCTTCAAGAACTGACTGTTCACTTTCTGCTTTATATATATCCCACCCCTTGACAGGTGACATTGTAACAAGATAATCAATGTTATTCACTTCAACAGTCAGTGCTATAAATGTTGTGCTTCATTGGTGTATATTTCTGCGTATTTTAAGGGCACATATTAAAATAAGCAGGTGCACCTTTCCATTTTTATCTACAGTATGTTGTGTTACAGTGAGCAGATTAAAGGTTGTTTTTTTCTTGTCACACCTGATATTAATTCAAACATTCTAAAGAAAACAATTTCAAATAAGCCCAAATATATCATCCATCAACAACTGTCATTTTATGAACACCCAATAGATAACGTGGAATTTTATTAAAGTGGATAAACCAGAAATGGGAAGGGAATAATAAAACATTTTTGTGGTTTTTGTGGTTTCCTGTAAGTAAATGAAAAAATTAAAAACAAATACCTGCAAATAACACAATGGAATTAATATGGGAAATAAAATGTATTTAGATTAAAATCACCACAGAGTCATTTTATGCACTATCTACCCACCCCAAGCACACACAATAAATACCAGTTGAGTTAAGCTAGGAATTAAATTAATAAAACCAGCAGCCACTGTGATACTGCAGAACTGACTTTAGCTGTCACTAATGTATGCAGTTAAAATTTTTTTTTGTAAATTACCAATTGTACACATGGATATTGGGTCATATATATCCTATGTGGCAGTAAGAAATCCTTGAATGAAAAGTATGAGGTGTATGACAAGAATCAGAGGAACTAACATCATTTAGGCAAGCCCACATCTGTTCTGCTTCAATGAGCTTGTTTAACGAAATTCCTGATGGCTTGTACATCAGAGACTAGCCTACTTGTAGAGTTCTGATTGATGAAACAGCTTAATTCACTTATGACTTGATAATGGGTCACAGTTATGCCAAGTGAAAGAGATACCACAGGATGCCAGTGTGACAAATGAATCATTCATGTAGATATCTTGCATCAAGCTGTGAGAAAGCTTTCTTGTGACGAGTTCATTTTGATGAGTGTTTTTAAAAAATTGAAACACAAATGTGAAATGTTTTCTGATTACTGCCATAAGCCTTATAGCTAGACTTAAATATAATTTCCAAATAAAATTTTTGGTTTTCAGTTACTAACAAATATAAAATGATGTACCGTAGCCTCTTAATCTTTAAAATATGTTTTACAGGAAGCATCTTTTGGTTTGATTAGACTGGCATTATCATATACTACTGTAATCAGACCTAACTTTGTAATTTGTTTATTAATATGTTCAAGCACTCCATAAAATGGATTAAATCGGAACAGAAATGTACATTTTACTCAATTGAATACTGCATTTTGAAACCAGAAAAAGATCAGGAAATCCTTGAAATATCAACACTCAAACATTTTTGGTTATTGATACCCAGTAAATGTCATAAATAATTTCTAGAAAGAATTCTGAACTTTTTGTAGAGAAAAGTTTTATACAAAAATGCCTGGGGAAAAAATACAAATTTATTTTTT
Source organism: Polypterus senegalus (assembly GCF_016835505.1). Taxonomy (NCBI): domain Eukaryota; kingdom Metazoa; phylum Chordata; class Cladistia; order Polypteriformes; family Polypteridae; genus Polypterus; species Polypterus senegalus. Next base: position 158,789,819 of record NC_053155.1, read on the forward strand.
CATTGCACAATTAACCATAAAATAAATTGCATAAAACTATAGTATAAATTAACAGATTTGAAGATGCAACCAAACCTAATAATGCACAGCTTGTCCTGCTTTACCCTTGTCTTTTTTGTTGTGGCATGATTTGTGACTGAGGATGACTTGTAGAGAGATGTAAAGCACTGCATTGTATTTGCTTTATGTTTATTTTTATCTTGATAGTAAAAGGATATGGATGTTTGCATGTGTTGTACTCTGTGAAATTTGTTTTATGCAATATATGACTTGTTTACTTTATAGTTGATTTGCCATTTACTGATGCTAAATGAAACCGTCTTCAAAAGATAAAACTCTGTATACCCTAGACAACTGGCAGTAAATGTAGATGGTTTTATAGTTCTTGTTGCCTAGTTACTAGTTTTCAGTCTTCTTTAAAAATACTTTTCTAAACCTTTACAGCACAAGAGAAGACAATGGCAGTATTTAATAGAGTATAGTTCATCCACCCCTTAAAATATCAGAAATACACCTTTCGAATTTTAAGTATTTTTGTGTTACATGATATCAGTTAATAATGCAAAAAAAAATTTTACGTACTGCTCTTCATAATAAGCATTATTACTGCATGCTTTGCAAGGCAGATTAAGCTAATTATTACAAAAGCTGACAGAAAAATATTGAATAATCTTACAGTGATTTAAGGATGAACTAAACAGTTACATAAAATCAGTCAAAGAAAGCAATATAGAAGAGCTTATGGAGTACCAATTTAAAGAATCGTATAGTAAAGTGAGAAAACTAAGTATTTTTTTGGTCAGTACATTAATGTGATGCTTTAGAGTAGTGAAAGCAACGGAATTTTTTTTTTTGCATGCCCTTTTATTAACCTAATGCATTTGTTGTATATTGTTTTATTTTTAATGTTTGTCTTGAGAAAGCTTTTAAAATCAACTTCAACAAAATTAATTCTTTGCTGTACATTAACGTCGTAGACCCGCAAAAATCAAAAATCTGTGGTAATTTTTATAGTTATATTGGCATCATACTGTTTATTTAATGTGCTTACCTCTGCTTGTTAAGTGCTGAAAGATGATAGTCTTCAGTTTGTATGTGGCTTCTGACTAAGTGTAACCGTAAGACCATGCTATAATACTGTAGTAATATCATTCTGTACATACGGCAGGTATTTTTTAGGTTTTAAACATCTAACTGTTGTTGCCAGTGTAAGTAAAGAATACCAAGTTTTATTCAGTTCAAAAACAGCTTTATAAAAAGTAACATTAATTTGGTATTGTTACTCCCACAGAGCATCTTTATTCAATTCACTAATAAAATAGTCTGCATTATAAAAATCTTGGTATGCTAATCACACTTAAATGAAAAGTCAAATAAACAGAGGATTTACACCTACAGATTCAAAATTTGTTTATTTTTCTGAAAGGGGAATACATTTTTTAAACCAAAAAAAAAAAAATATCCTGCTCATCATTTAAAACCACAACAGGAAAGACACCCTACAAAGTGATAACCACTACATGCTCCCTGAGAACAATGTGCATACTGCACCTCTGTTTCAGAAAGAAAAGCATTATTTGATTTTGTATACAATAATAGTATTTTCGTTTATAAGGTTTGCAGGCCGTTTAAGATGGTGCTCCAAAAGATTCTTGAAACATGAGTGTAGTTCATAAATTCTACCAAAAGGATTAAACCCAAAAAAATTTTACATTTATTATAATAATGGGTTTAACTCAAAACTACAAATGATACATTTATTATTTATTCATCTACCTATTGACTGAGGTTCTTTATTTTAGTTCAGGATTATTTGAGCCCAGGGTCTGTACAGATAGAATTTATAGCAAGGCAGAAACCAGCCAAGGAGACGGCACCAGTCCATCACAGGGACACACAAAGACTCACACACTATCAGTCTATTTAAAATCAGCACTTGGCACATCTTTGTGCTGGGTGGTGTAGCTAACTAGACAAAAAATAAAAAAAAAAATGTCCAAACTCCACACAGGTTATCTTCATCTGGTTTGGGATTCAAATCCACATTTCTAGAACTATGAGTCAGACTGCCAGTTTTGTAAAGGATTCAGTGGAACAACATCATTTAAAAACACTGTCATTTACATTATCTTTATTGTGGTGTGCTATGTAGAAGTCGAGTCTGGTGATGCTGCATATAGAGTAGGGCATACAATGCTATAGAGTGAACTCAGCAGGAAATGAATGGATTGCAGCCATATATTTAGACCTCAAGTATACGCATGCCTCATGTTACTCATTTAGTCTGGCCTACCAAATAATAAAATCAAAGTAGATCACCTTTATAAACACTGTTAGTTAAAGGAATGCCGAACTGTACATTAAAAAGACATGCTGCACATCCCTTACTTAAAAAAAAAATAGTAAAAGGAAAGTGCAGCAATGGACATCGTAGAGAAATCAGCTCAACAGAGGATAACATTGAACTGCAGTTTATGCTTGAAACATGTTTAAAGATGAAATGGTCAAATATATGTAACTGTAAAATGAAGCTAAATAAATTAAGAATATCCAAATAAATTAATTAATTGAAATAGGTATGATCAATCGGTATTTATTGATGTATATATCATCTTTAATGAAATGCAGAATAACAAGGCACTTTAGTTAATCACATTTTACTATTGGATGATCTCTGATTTTACTCTTCTGTTATTCTTTACTGATGCGGTACAAAGAGCCTAGGTTTCTGTCCCAAATTCATTAGTGTGATATTTTTTTTTTTTCTTAACTTCCATTTTCTATGATTATTATAGCTAATACTCTATTTTTATTGTGCTTAATACTTATGTTGTACATGTCATGACCTATTTTATTTGTTTGAATATGTTTTTGTCTTGTATGATATCTTAAATGTAAATCTGAAAAGAAATATGCTGTTTTCCTTGCTACAATATGACATATAGGACAAGCTTACTTGATTTTTAGAAGGTTATTGCAATGTCCTGTGGAATAAATGGGGTCGTACAGTCCCCTAACCCGACACAGACAGGCACAATGACACAAGTCCAGGCACAACACGCTTTTATTTTCTTCCATTGGTTTCTTTCAGCTCACAGTGAACAAATCCTCAACAAATGATGCTCAATCCCTTCTCCTTTTCTCTTTCTTTCTCCTCTCTGTTTCTCTTTCTCTGACACCTCCACTCCCCTCCTCGCAAGCTTCGTCCACCTTCCACCCAACTGTGGCTCCCTGAACAGAGTGAGGCGGCCTCTTTTATACTGCACCTAGCTTCAGGTGCTCTTTGGTCATCTGGCAGCACTTCCGGAAGTAACGGAAGTGCTGCATGGGCACCCGGAAGTACTCCAGGTGCACCCAGATCCTCTTCTGGCAGCACATACTGTAAGCACCAAGTATGGCAGAAGTGCTGCAGTCCAGGACTCTGCAACTGTCCACGGGCCCCAGCAGGATTGAGCTTCCAACCCCGATGCAATTCAGGGGGGTTGCCCTCTTGTCTTTTGAGGGAGGTATTGCCCTGAATGTCTTCTCCCCCTGGTCCTTCCATCACGGGGGCATCCCAGCCATCCTTTACACTCCATATGCAAGATTTAGTTTATGAAAAGCTGCATATCTGTTCACTGCCTAAGGAGATGGATACTCATCAATGAGTCTAAGTTACTGTTGGATCTGCAAACAGAAAATGCCCAACCTGCTCACCCAGTAACAGATACAAAAGGTGACTTATATAAGCAAGGATTTCGCCTGCATCTTTGATAGGGTTACGCTGCTTATGAAAATAAGTATAATTCTTATTATTTTTTCTGTGCTTTAATTAGTATAGAATGCACAATAAATTTAGTATGAAACAAGTTCTTAATTTTGAACACAATGGTCTATTTTTAAAAAGTGTGTCTCTGTTTTATGAATATTTTACAGAATCCTACTTAAAGAGAAACACTTGTTTAGATGTTGGTTAGTTACTTCTGATTTTTCTGATGTCTATTAGTTGATTGTCAGCTAAATTGTGTTTCATGGACTGTTGCTGTTTTGACTAGTGTTTATAGATACTTATTATAAATTGACACTAAAATACATGTAAAGGGTTTGTTGCTGTTTAGGATTATAATAACAAATATGCATTTTTCAAAGCAAATGTAGTTCCTTTTTATAAATTGTGGAAGGGGACACTTTTCCATGGCTTATCTTACATCCAATTTTGAATATATCGAGAGCATTTAACCATTGTACAGTTTTAATTCAGTGACAAAGCTTGATGTCTTGTATAATTACTCATCAAGATGAGTTTATGATATGTGGGCATTGAGTCAGGAGGCAGCAGACAAAAAAAAAACCTGAAGTGATTCAAAGTGTTTGTAAGTAATTCAGCATTATAGTAAGACTTATGATGCATAAAATATTATGTGATTCTCAACCAGTTCCTAGTTTTATACATTTTTTGGATAATCTACAATATCATTAAATGATTTTTACATAGTGTGTGTTGTGTCTAATTAGTGAATATATTGTGTTATATTTTTTATCTTATAGCCCAAAATCATACAGGGGGTGCCACAATGGGCTTTAACAGGCCCTGTTTTTTTCACAGCCCCCAGTCTTGACTTCTTAAGAAAACTAGACAAAATTCCCCCCCAAAAAAGACCCCTGTACAGAAAAAAATGGACGAAATGTTGGGAAAGGTGATTCAGAGAGAGACCCCTTTCCAGGTAGGTAGAGTGTGCAATGGGTGTCAAAAAATGGTGTAAATACAATACGTAAAACAGAACACCTCAATCCTCTTCACAGAGATAGATGGCCAATCTATCAATGCCACCTCAGTAATGCAATACAACATTACAAACTACAAGGCAAAATGCAAGAATAGATTATAACACCTCACTAAATACAGAACCATCACATCTGAGGATACAGATTTGTTCAGAGTCCTGGAGACCTTGACCAGTAAGCTGTCTCTACAGGCCGTTCCACAGCTGGGTCAGTGCTGAGCCAGCCAATCTGATGAAAGGACCTTTCCATAGGCAGGCAAACAACTTTGGCAATAGAGTAGTGGTAGCAAGTGCTACATGAGGGTACCAAGAAGAGAAACAGAATAGGCGAGCATCAGAAACAGCTTATAAATTTCATATTACTTATATTTTATGCTGCTGGGAGACTTAAACGCTCACGTCGGCAACGACCGTGAAATCTGGAGAGGCGTGATTGGGAGGAACGGCCTCCCTGATCTAAACTCGAGTGGTGTTCAGTTGTTGGACTTCTGTGCTGGTCATGGATTGTCCATAACGAACAACATGCTCGAGCATAAGGGTGTCCATAAGTGCACTTGGCGCGAGGATGTCCAAGGTCACAGCTCGATTGATCGACTTTGTAATCGTGTCATCAGATCTGCGACCTTATGTCTTGGACACTTGGATGAAGAGAGGGCCTGAGCTATCAACTGATCACCACCTGGTGGTAAGTTGGATCAGATGGCGGGAGAGGCTGCCGGACAGACCAGGGAGACCCAAACGAATAATGAGGGTCTGCTGGGAACGTCTGGCGGAGGAACCAGTCAGAAAGATCTTTAACTGCCACCTCCAGCAGAACTTCAACCTCATTCCAAGGGAGGCGAAGGACTTTGAGTCTGAATGGGCCATGTTCCGAGCCTCCATTGTCGAAGCAGCAGAACGGAGCTGTTGCCGCAAGGTTGTGTGTGCCTCTCGTGGCGGCAATCCACGAACCCGGTGGTGGACACCTAAGTTTCGAGAGGCCGTCAAGCTATCGGGTCTGGTTTACCAGTGGGACTCCAGAGGCAGCTGAGGGGTACCGGTGGGCCAAGCATGTGGCGACAGTGGCTGTTGCAGAGGCAAAAACTCGGGCATGGGAGGATTTTGGGGAAGCCATGGAAAACGACTTTCAGTCGGCACCGAGAAGGTTCTGTCAAACCGTCATGTGCCTCAGGAGGGGAAAGCGGTGCTCCACCAACACTGTGTACAGTGGAGATAGGGCCCTGCTGACTTCAACTGTAGATGTTATTGACCGGTGTAAGGAATACTTCTCACCTATGGCCACGAACTTTGGGTAGTGACCGAAAGAGCAAGATCGTGGATACAAGTGGCTGAAATGAGTTTTCTCTGCAGGGTGGCTGGACTTTCCCTTAGAGATAGGGTGAGGAGTTCAGTTATCCGGGAGAGACTCTGAGTAGAGTCGCTGCTCCTCTGCATTGAGAGGAGTCAGTTGAGGTGGTTCGGGCATCTGGTTAGGATGCCCTCTGGACGCCTCCCTGGGGGGGGTGTTCCGGGCATGCCCCACTGGGAGAAGGCCATGGGGCAGACCCAAGACACGCTGGAGGGATTATATCTCCCGGCTGGCATTGGAACGCCTCGGGGTCCTCCCAGAGGAGCTGGAGGAGGTGGCCGGGGAGAGGGATGTCTAGGCTTCCCTGCTTTGGCTGCTGCCCCGCGACCCAAACTCAGATAAGCAGTGGATAATAGATAGATGGATGGACTTATATTTTAGTACTAATGAGGAACCATGGAGATGCAGTATGCACAGCTAATCAGTAGCTCTGCTCAGGGTATGCTAAACTGAAATGTTGAGTCTTCAGCCTGGATTATAGTAGCAGGTAGACCATTTCACAGCTTCAGGGCCCTTCACTTTGTTTTCGATATGATGGTAATTCAGCTCTGTTTCAATATAATAGGGTCTAATGGGAGCATGTGAATTGAAAATAACAATAGGCTTAAAATAGATCCAAAATGCACACCATATATAATATTATGTGATCTCTGATGCATAATCACCATAACATAGAGTTTTTTTTTCCACTCGTGTATGTAGGTAGATGCATAGTTATTTATTTTTCCTAAGATCAAATTTAGCTTTTACAGAAACTCAAAAAATACAGTATACAAATATTATAACAAACAAAAGCAACCTTCCTCAAACACACATGAGACAAAAAGAGAAGAAGAATATTCTGACTTGGAAGAGAGCAGTCACAATGAGGCAATACAATGGCATATTGTTTTAACTATGAAAAGAACCCCAGTAGCATTCCTTGACACATGTCTGTTGAATATAGGAGTGAAAAACTCAGCACTGTGAGATAACCCCACTCACTGTCTAAAGGGGTTACTAAGAATGCTTAGATGAGAACTGAATAGTAATGATTAGATTAAATAAACTTTATTTATCCCATAGGGAGATTTAGATTTATCCTTATTTGGTCATAAAATTGGGATTAAAGCATTGGCCAAACTTTTGTTTTGTATAACAGCCTGAGTTTTTTTTTGTCATACAAATTAAGTGGAAAATACAGCAGCTGACTTTATCTTTAAAATGGCAAATGATCCCTCCTTCTTCTCTATTCAGTACATTCTCAAGTGACAGATCCTTATGCAGAGCTGTTAAACACTTTATTTTTGCCCTTTATTTTGCAGCCAAAAACAAATTACTTCCTGGCCCAGGCTGCCTGGCAGGTATTCTCATTGAATATCCCATGTGAGCACTTTACTAAGCTTTCAGTGTCCTTTTCTTTTTACTAAATAGCACCTGGTTACTGCTTCTTAAGGTCTGTAGCCTTATATATTTACAGTTTTCTTTAGTTCTAAATCCACCCTGTTTCTTATGTCAGTGCATCTTGGCATTCACACCTGTTATACCAGCTGTTACCAAGCTGATCAATAGTGTACAGAAAGCAGTTGCACATCAAGGTAAGATCAAAAGTGTGTTTGCTTCAGCTTTCAAAAATGTATCTGAAGAATGTAGGTTTGTTTCAGTCCATACAGAAAAGTCATTGGGTCTGGTTTGCTTTCTGTTCTCGGGTTCAGTTTATTTAGTAGATCATATGAGTGATGAATGGTATCAAACATTTAAGGCTCAGGTCAGCAAGGGGATTTGCTGATTCTCTCGCGTCTCGTACCTCATACAACCCTGCCCTTCCTCAGTGTACCATAAGTGTACACTATCATTATTATTAAATGTCTTAGTGCTGATCTATTCAGTTTATTATCTCTCTCACTACTGACAATTGTGAATTTTGAGTGCATTTTTTTTAGCAATTAGAGAAAAAGAAACCAGATTTAATCTATTGCTGACAGAAATGAGTCATGAGAAATGGCTAAGGTAAAACAATAAACCATGAAGATTCATTTTTAAATACATTTATTAATAGGGATTTTAGAGTTCAAGAGGAATATTTTAGAGGACTTTTGACCAGATATTAGAAAAAAAAATTTTAACAATGAAAAACTAAACTTTTTTAACATTGATGTCAACAAAAAGCATAATCCATTGAGCAATTAATTTTATTGGCTCCTAGTATATATGTGTATGTGTATGAAAAAGAAAAGGAAACATTTTAAAAATAACGTAACATGACTGTTAATGTAATTGTCATAGGCTTATTTTAGTATTGAGAGTGAATTTGATGATTGTAAAGAGTTTAATTTATGATTGTAAATTTTGTGTATGAGAAATGCACATTTTTAGGATGTAAAGATCTCTTTGTAAACGACGTTTGCAGTTCTGCCCTTGGGCTGTAAAATGACCAAGCTGTCTGCTGAGCTTACTCTTGAGCATGCAACGTACAGTTGGCCATGTGAGAAGCAAGTCAATGCCGACCTGTGACTTATTTATTATCATAAAGAAGCAGAACCTTACTGGAAATTGGAGGCGTTTGAATTAGAATTGGAGGTCAGAGGGTATGAGAGGAGACGAGGAATAAATACAGTTTCCCCTGAGCCAGTTCCAGTGAAGACAGTTGCCTCAATGGGGTTCTTGGTGCCGTTACAAAGTTTTGGTGGTTGTAAGTTTTGTAGTAACATAATTGGTATGCCGAACTTCAAAAGTAGAGTATGCAGGGGCATGCCAGGAGGATTAAGAGTGTGAAGAACTAAATGAAAAGGCAGGAATCACCAGCAGGAAGACATGAAGCAAGGCGAACAATAATAGGCTTGAAGCAGTGGAGTAAAGAAGAAGGGAGCAGTGAGCACGATGAACAGCTGAGGAAAGTAAGGAAGCCGAGTGAGGAGGCACACGAGTGCGGGATGTTGTTAATGTATATACTGTAGGTAGGGATCCAGCCACGTGGTAGGTGCATTATCATATCATAATTGGTTTGAGTTTCATGGTTTGTTTCAATTACGACAGTATTTGTAGGACTTGTGTTGAAGAGACATTCGGCATCTGTCAAGCGTTGTAAGTATACAACCGAACCGGTTTCATCGATAACTTCACATCCAGCTTTTGAGAGTTTAAACATTCATAAATATCAAAGTGTCCACTACTGAAATCGTCGCCCGTCAATCTAAGATGTTTAAGAGGCATTGGCGGTTGTCAAAAGGTGTAAAATATTTGGCCATTTCGGTACACTTGAAAGCGACAACCTAAAGGCTGTAGTTATCAGTAGGGAGAGGTAATTCCCGTGGCAAAGCAAGGAAGGGAATGTAGAGACTGGAGTGACGGACGGCCTTATATAGGCAGGCAGCCAACAACGTGGGAGGCATTGGGATGGGGGACCCAGTGCCACCTCACACGGTGACCGAGCTGCAGGCTATGGCCGTATATATGTACGTAAGTAGGATTCAGTTAGTGTTGGGAACCTGCGTACCAAATTTCTTGAAGATGGGTCCATAAGTAACAAAGACCGTTGAAAAGTTCAATATGGCGGCCGACAGTGGCATCATACCACCGAAATAAGTACCAAATTTCAGCCTTCTACCTACACGGGAAGTTGGAGAATTAGTGATATTGGAAAGTTCAATATAGTGGCTGACAGTGGCATCATACCACCGAAATAAGTACGTACATCGGTTTTGGTTAGCGCAGGTAAGCCACCTACCAAATTTCGTGAAGATGGGGTCAGCCTTCTACCTACATGGGAAGCTGGAGAATTAGTGATGAGTGAGTGAGTCAGTGAGGGCTTTGCCTTTTATTAGTATAGATATTTTAAAAATATTAGGAACATAATTCATAATATTAACTCAAATTATTTATTATGAATTGTATTCTTTACACCAGTTCTATAAAGTAGTAAATGTGCACAATCGGTATGCTAAGACTTTTCTTTCCTGATTTACCCAAGTGAAAAATGTGATAAGATTAAAGTTGCCTCTGGCTTATGGAGATCTTTTCTGAATGTTCACATTTGAATGCCAGCATTCAGCAGTATATTAATTTGTTTTTGTTAAGGGTAACATAAAGAGAAAAAAAAATTGGAGAAGAAGCGGGTAGATAACTAAAGGCATTTATAAATAAGTGACAGATTGTTCAAGTGATGCTGAAGTGTCAGCCTCATATTTTTCAGTGACACATTAGATTTGTGGGGTTAATACTTTTGCCAGATGTGCAGTATTAGAAAATAATTGCAGATTCCAGCATTGAAGTAAAATTAAACTCAAAAATTGCTTTGAAGCTATTATTTATCTTTATTCATTTTATTTCTCTCTACATATCATTTCTTCTTTACGATGTTTGTCAAATTAAGTTTATATATAAATATATATATATATTTGCTACTCTGATGGCATTTTAAGAGGAAGTAAACATTATTCATTCCTGAGCAGTAAAAAAACAGCCGTTGTCTGCTGCATGTGATATTTCGAACTCAAATTAGAGTGAAGTGTCACAAAAGTGAAATAATAATTGCAGGTCTTGCCTGATTTAACACAGAGCTCCCACTGGGAATGAAGTCCAATCTGGTTCCTAATAGTTGGATCCCTCCTCATTTAGTGACATTTGCAAAGGAAATGCAGGACTGGCAGTCATTGTTTCCTCCTCTTTCCGCTGCATTCATCCAGTACATATATGTTTTCTTTAATACCATCTGTATCCTGTATGGAGTTTGTAATTTCTTGTAAACTGCAGGGGGTCTCATTAATTACAGAAATGAATTAAATGACCAGTAAAAGACTGCAATTCCAGTATTGTGCTATTTTTGAACAGAAGAAGTAATTACTGATCCATTCTGTATTTCAAATAAGGAAGTAATTGCTCCACTCATCTACCAGAAGTTGGATTCCTTATTATAACTTAAAGTTAATTCATTTCTTCAAGGAAATGAGAAAGCCTGCATGCTACCAGCAGTGGTCTTCTGGGACTAATAATATTTTGACTCAATTTGGATCAGAAATTCCCCTTTGGAATGTATTTGCCACTTTATATGTGCTGCATTCAAATTTGGACTTTACAGATATTCTCATTTTAATGTAATGTGCAAAAGGTCAGGAACATGCATTATAAAGTCATTGTGCATTTGGTTCAACTTTTATGTGTCAGTTTATTTTTATATCTCAGTTTGTTTCAAATGGTGTCATTTATGTGATCATTTAACCATTGAAGATATTCTAGAAACCGTCCTCTTATTTTTCCTATTCTTATATTTTTCTTCTCTCCTTAAAATATCTCTAAACAATTTTAGTTTTAAAAATGTACAGTAGTAAATTACTGTACCACCAAACAGCATGAATACATGAGAAGTACTGCAGCTTCAGTGTCTATAGCTATTCTTGGTATTACTGTATATTCATTTTTGTTGTTTTTTTTGTTGTTTGTTGTTTTTTTACATATTTACTTTTTACAGCCGGATCCAATAGAAGGCTGTCTTGGCAGCAAACAAACTGAGCAGTATTACACAGTTGAAAAACTTAAACATATAAAAATATAAGTAGTAATATGATCATCATGATAATTGTTAATTTTTCTCATCTTTTTTAATTTTGATGTGTGCTGCAGGAGTGTCCATAACAGCATACTGCAAAATGAAATGAAATAGAAAGTGATTGGTATTCAGCTGTTTTAAATTATGTAAGAGAAGCTGGTTTTATTTTCCTGCCTTTTCTTGAGATTTGTGTAATTATGTAAGTTTATGTAAAGTAACTTTTTGTCTTGGTGGTAGCACAGTGGTTGACACTGTTGTCTGACAGCTTCATGGATTTCCAAGTGAGTACTGTGATCCAGTCAACATCAAAAAAAGGTTACACAGCAATTCTAAATTGGCCCACTATAGATATATGTTGATCTTTTTGCAGTTTTTTCCCCATGATAGAGTGTCATCCTGTTCTGGGTTAATTCCTCATTTCTCTGATAGTCCATCCATCCATCCATTTTCTAACCCGCTGAATCCGAATACAGGGTCACGTTGGTCTGCTGGAGCCAATCCCAGCCAACACAGGGCACAAAGCAAGATAGTTTCAGAATGAATTAATGAAACTGATTATGAAAAAATGTTGGTTACAATAATAATAATACAATAATGGATATTGTATTTTTTATTGCAGTATGTTTATTTAACAGTTAATCTTAGATTACTTACTCAAGTACAGACTGGAGTGTGAGGTATCTCTAATAAAAGTGGCACAATGCAGGAATAAAGAAGTGCAGTTAAAATTACAAGAATGTTTTGAATCTGTGTATTCTACAATATTTAAAGATTTCTCATCCAATTTGAATGTGTATGCAAAAGATATCACTGGATTCGTCCAAAGAAATGGAAAATATGCAGTTAAAGTTGCACCAGGATAGTACAGTACTAATGATATATGGAAAATGTGGTATATCATATACATACTCTTGGGTTTCACTCATTTGCATGTACTTTTCTCTTCTGCACAAGTTTAATACTTCCTGAGACTGATTTAATCTTGATAACAAATATTCTCATTTTTGATTCATTTTAACACTGCATAATTTATTCCTCTCTGTTTCTCTGAATAATGTAAGGAGGGTTTTTGAATGAATCTAGTCCATAAAGCTGGCAGGTCAGGATAGAGTTTCAAGATGTATTTTATTAACTTGCATCTTTATTGTTTAATGCATCACTAAAAATCACTAAAAATTTCCCCTTGGGATTAATAAAGTATCTATCTATCTATCTATCTATCTATCTATCTATCTATCTATCTATCTATCTATCTATCTATCTATCTATCTATCTATCTATCATATAATCCAGATAGTTTGGGCTACCTCCAGTTTTCAAGTCATCTCAACTGACCCACAATGATTCAATTTTCCTTGCATTTCATACCATTGTGACATATCCAGGGTCCTGCAGTGAGGACATAGTACTTTCGTTGTCATGTACAGCTCCAAATTAATGTGCAGATAGCACCATCATAATTGATGAAATGGCTTACACAGATGTTCTCAGTTTTTTTATTTTTAATAAATTTGCAAAAATCTCAAGTAAACTTTTTTCATGTTGTCCTTATGGGGTGTTGTGTATAGAATTCTGAGGAAAAAAATTAATTTAACACATTTTGGAATAAGGCTGTAACATAACAAAATGTGGAAAAAGTGATGCACTGTGAATACTTTCCGGATGCACTGTATAACGTCCTTACAAATTATAAAGAATTAAGTGCCACATGTTATGAGAACTGCAATATGGTTTATGGTACACTATTAAGGAAATGCTTCTTCTGGAACAATTTTTTTTCAGGTATATTTAAAACCTGCTTTTTATTAATTAAGGAAAAGGTTTAATATTGAGGCACCCTATTTATTTCTTTATTTATTGAATAGAGTAAACTTCACCAGTTAAGGATATTGCTTACCATACATTTTGTTTAATATAATTTTTAATGGTTATGCAGCCATTGTGCTTCAGTTTACATACTGTGAACTAAACTTGGGTTTTAATTGCTTTTTTTAATATTCAGTCTTGCATTCATGTGACATGTTATATTTTAGTATCCAATAAAAAATTAATCTTCATAGTGCAAAATGTAATGGTAAAAACACATTTGATGCATAATAGAAAAGGCTTATTTAAAATGCCATAAAGAGCATTTCTAATATAAAACTGAGTGTATTCTGAACCAGTGCTATATGGAGGGCCTCAGACTATCCTCATATACTGTAATCCATAACAAAATACATGTATGTTTATCAGTTCTTATCATATAATATGTAGCTGCTCAATTTACAAGGCAGTTCATTACATTATCTATCATCAATTTACTGAGTAATACCATCACAGCAGTTGAAATTACCATAGTAGCTGATTTTCTTTTGGTAAATAACAGGGATTAGTTCTTCAGTTTTAATTAATATAATGACTTAACTCATCTTAATCTATTTCATTATTAATAATCCAAGTGTAAAAAAACTCTCTAGTGGATGGCATTTATTTAGGTTTATTGAGTATGTGTATAATTTTAGATTTGTGCAATTTCTAACCTTCAGACTAAGAGCAATACTAAAAATAATTATGGTTTAAAGGCAAACTTTTTCTAAATACACCTGAGCATTTTAGTACATGCTTGTTTACTAGTAATACACCTACTTAAACAAGCAGTTTCCTGAAAAAATAAATACAGTTGTCGTTTACTAGCATATGTCTAATAAAAGCTAATAATGAGCAATGTATTGGGAACAACAAAAATACAGTGGTCAATTTTGTAAGTTTATATATTGTAAAAGGCGCTATATAGCGCCCGACCCGGCACAGACTTACGCAGAGGCACGTGTAAAACAAACACAGGCTTTATTGGTTTTCTTCAGCCGTGGGGCACATCTTCCCCGTGTCCCACAGGCCCAACACAGTCCCAAAAGCACAAAACACAGTATACAAACTCTCTACCTCGCTCCACCACACCTTGTCCTCTTCCTCCCGATTCTGGCCAGTGGTGGAGGCTGGCTCGTTTTATACCCCACCCGGAAGTGTTCCAGGTGCTTGACCACCTGGTCTTAATTGCATCTCCGGGTGGGGCTGAACATTGGTCCAGCCAGGCTCTTGAGTCGTGGCAGTGTCCCCTAGCGGCCACCCCCTCTCCCAACCAGGCTGTAGAGGACTCCATGTCCCATGGAGCCACGTGGGAGAGTGGGAAATGAACATTGGCAAGGGAGGCTGCCACCTAGCGTCCCGGGGGAGGTATTGAGCTGTCCATGATAGCTCCCCCGGAACATATGCAGCAGGGGGACCTGGCTGTATCACGCTTCGAGTTTCGTGGCTTCACTCTGTCACAATTTTTTTCTCATACACGCTTACGTCACTACGCATGCGCTTTCTGAGAACTTTTATCTAAGCCCTACGATGGCTCCTAAACGTGCTGCTTTTTCTAAGCCTTTTGACAATAAAACTAAGCGCCGGAGGAAGATGCTTGCTATCCAGGAGAAGGTGAAACTCTTGGATATGATTAAAGATGGCAATACCCTACAAAAGCCTCCTCACGCATATTGAAAAGAATATCAAGATGTTCTTCAGCCTCGCACCCAGACACCCACTGCCTAGTACTTCTTCACTGAAGACAACAACGCACCTGCTGAAGATACTGCACCATCTCTGAAGACTCTCCTATTGAGGTCGTACCTTCATAGGTTAGTGGTTGTGTGCAATTAAATGTACAGTACAATAATCTACTATAAAAAAGCGTTCGGGATTGTCCTTCCGTCCCGTGAGTGCAAAGCATAGCGGTATTCCGCTTATTACAGACTTACTACTTGCGGTTTGAGGTACGAAGCGACGCGAAGTGAGCGGAGTTCTGGTGCTGTTATTGTTCCCTTGCTTTTGTGCGCGATGCGCTGGAAAAATAGACAAAATTATGTCTCTGGAAATAATTAATGTTGATGGAGTACAAATGCCTCACCGTGTAGTAAATATCAGGGGAGATGGTGCTTGCTTATTCTCATCTATAGCTTATTTCGTGCATGAAACTCCGTCTTTAGCAGTACAGAATCGGGCTGACGTTGTACGACTGTGGACAGGCACTTGAGGGGATAAAAAAACTTAGGTTTTCGGGAGATGTTATGAATGGGAACTTTGATGTTCTCATTCCCTACGCTTCTATGCCTGATGTACACATGGAGCGCACAAAAATTGAGGATAAAAGTCGGTACGAAGGGACGCGATGTGAGTTCTAGTGCTCTCATCGTTCCCTTGCTTTTGTGCGCGATGCACTGGAAAAATAGACAAAATTATGTCTCTGGAAATAATTAATGTTGATGGAGTACAAATAGGGTTACCACTTTTAGTACAAAAAAATAAGGGACGTGCAATTTCATTCTCAAATACGGGACGATTCCGTATTTTAAAGGACGGGTGGCAACCCCATCACAGAGAACGCTCTCCGACAAATTGTGCAGTTGGCTTGATAACAATTTCCGCTAACACTCTGCAGCCAAGTATTTGTTTCCTCCCACTCTCTGCGGTATTTTTGCAGCTGCTTGCGTTTAAGCTCTGAAACTTTTAAGACGCGAGGGGTACCTGGAGAAGCATCTGCCATTTTTTTAATATTACTCTCTGCCAACACTTTGCAGACTACTTTAAAGACCCGCCCTCCTCACTGGACAGTTAAAAAGACCAATCAAATTAACGATGACATCAAGTATTACCCAATCAAAAGTAGGAAAGGAGGCATCTTCATAAAATGCGTGTGGGATGATTTGCATGAGACGCTGCTTTAAAAAAAATGATAAAAAAAATACAGGACAAAACCCGTCACGTATTGATTCAACACGGGACGTGCAATTTCATTCTCAAATACGGGACGATTCCGTATTTTAAAGGACGGGTGGCAACCCTAAGTACAAATGCCTCACCGCGTAGTAAATATCAGGGGAGATGGTGCTTGCTTATTCTCATCTATAGCTTATTTAGTGCATGAAACTCCGTCTTTAGCGGTACAGATTCGGGCTGATATTGTACGACTTTGGACAGGCACTTGAGGGGATAAAAAAAAACTTAGGTTTCCGGGATATGTTATGAATGGGCACTTTGATGTTCTCATTCCCTACACTTACAAGCCTGATGTACACATGGAGCGCACAAAAATTGAGGATAAAAGTTGGTCGCCTTAAAAGGCAAGTATGCCTAGTAATATGATATTTGTAACGTCTAATATGTCTTATTTTCTCTTATTTTGTCTAATATATTGGGTAATACGAGTGTAATGGTGACTAAAGGGTGTTATTTCATGTCTAGAGGGCTCTAATAATGTTAAAAAATGTATTTAGAAGGTCGTAAACAGGTTTTCTATACTCTGCGAAAATATTCGATTTATAAATAAAGAATCCTACTTTGCGAAAATTCATTTATCACGGTAGATTCTGGAACGGATTAACCATGATAAACGAGGGTTCGCTGTGTATATATATATATGTATATATATATATATATATATATATATATATATATATATATATATATATATATATATATAAAGGAACACTTTTAATCAGAGTATAGCATAAAGTCAATGAAACTTATGGGATATTAATCTGGTCAGTTAAGTAGCAGAGGGGTTGTTAATCAGTTTCAGCTGCTGTGGTGTTAATGAAATTAACAACAGATGCACTAGAGGGGCAACAATGAGATGACCCCAAAACAGGAATGGTTTAACAGGTGGAGGCCACTGACATTTTTCCCTCCTCATCTTTTCTGACTGTTTCTTCACTAGTTTTGCATTTGGCTACAGTCAGTGTCACTACTGGTAGCATGAGGCGATACCTGGACCCTACAGAGGTTGCACAGGTAGTCCAACTTCTCCAGGATGGCACATCAATACGTGTCATTGCCAGAAGGTTTGCTGTGTCTCCCTGCACAGTCTCAAGGGCATGGAGGAGATTCTAGGAGACAAGCAGTTACTCTAGGAGAGCTGGAGAGGGCCATAGAAGGTCCATAACCCATCAGCAGGACCAGTATCTGCTCCTTTGGGCAAGGAGGAACAGGATGAGCACTGCCAGAGCCCTACAAAATGACCTCCAGCAGGCCACTGGTGTGAATGTCTCTGACCAAACAACCAGAAAGACTTCATGAGGGTGACCCAAGGGCCCCATGTCCTCTAATGGGCCCTGAGCTCACTGCCCAGCAGCATGCAGCTCGATTGGCATTCGCCATAGAATACCAGAATTGGCAGATGCACCACTGGTGCCCTGTGCTTTTTACAGATGAGAGCAGGTTCACCCTGAGCACGTGACAGAAGTGAAAGGGTCTGGAGAAGCCATGGAGAACATTATGCTGCCTGTAACATCATTCAGCATGAGCAGTTTGGTGGTGGGTTAATGATTGTCTGGGGAGGCATATCCATGGAGGGTCACACAGACCGCTACAGGCTTGACAAAGGCACCTTGGCTGCCATTAGGTATCAGGATGAAATCCTTGGACCCATTGTCAGACCCTATGCTGGTACAGTGGCTCCTGGTGCACGACAATTCCTGGCCTCATGTGGTGAGAGTATGCAGGCAGTTCCTGGAGGATGAAGGAATTGATACCATTGACTGGCCACCACACTTTCCTGACCTAAATCCAATAGAACACCTCTGGGACATTATGTTTTGGTCCATCCAATGCCACCAGGTTGCACCTCAGACTGTCCAGGAGCTCAGTGATGCCCTGGTCCAGATCTGGGAGGAGATCCCCACAACACCATCTGTCATCTCATTAGAAGCATGCACCGATGTTGTCAGGCATGTATACAAGAACACAGGGGCCATACAAAGTGCTGCGCATAATTTTGAGTTGCTGCAATTAAATTTTGGCAAAATGGACTAGCCTGCCACATAATTTTTTCACTCTGATTTTTGGGGCGCCTTTGAATTCAGGGCTCTGTAGGTTGATCATTTTCATTTCCATCAAACAATGTGGCATCCTTTCGTTCCTAACACATTACCCAGTCTATATCAGTATAGATATCCAGGAGGATTTCTTTTTCCCATTGAGATCTGATGTGTTTTCAAAGTGTTCCTTTAATTTTTTGAGCAGTTTGTGTATATATATATATATATATATATATATATATATATATACTGCTTAAAAGTTTTAGAACACCTCCATTTTTCCATTTTTATTGAAGTTTTAGCAGTTTAAATCTAGTGAGTAACTGGAAATGGTAGCAAAGTTAAGAGGTGCACTGCCTTAGCTAGGGGGTGGGAGCGGCATTTTACCAAAAAAACTTAAAATTAATGTAATTTTCAGAGTTAAACAAAAAACCTTTTTCATGGTACAAGTAATGGGTGAACAACTTACAGTGCTTCTGCAGCAATTGAAGTTGATTAAGCCTTGAAAGTTAATGCAAACAATTCCTAGATGTTTCTAAGCTTTTGTGAATACTTATAAAACCTCTGTCTGTATAAAAGTAGTGTTGGAATAAACTGTGTTGCTACAATCCTGAAGCATTATTTAGAGAATATTGCACTATATATTGCTATCATAATGGGAAGGAAAAGGCAATTAACAAAGGAAGATAGGCAAACAGACTATATGATTAATAGGTCTTGTCACACACGTGTGCATAGGAGGCAGCTTAAGGGCTTAGAGAGGACTGATTATACATCTGCCCGGGGGGGTGGCGGGGTATGCTGACGCTCTTTCTAAGTTCCCTACAGGTCTTTCCCGGGAAAACCCACCAGGAGCCACCACCTCGAAGCGGAACACATCACTTCCGGTCCCGGCCCCGAGGACGACGTCACTTCCGCCCAACGTCCTATAAAGCCTCCCGCCTTTGCTCTGGGAGGCAGTTCTGTTTTGGACTCTGTCGTGTAAACTTGTCTACATGAATCATTTGCTTTTGCAGCCAAGAAACCGCATTAAACGGGTGGCTGCCCCAAACCTTGCCCTGCCTTGAGTCTCTTCTTGTTACAGTCTATTATTGTACAATCATTCTTGTGTTGCTACTGTTAGCCGCAACTGAGATCCAAGATCATACTGTATAGTATTGGCTTCATATTAGTTGGTCCCTGACCAAATGGTACAATATCATGGTGGACCTTGACTTAAAGTTTATAAACCCCTGAGAGCTATTCTGTTAATGTTTTTTTTTATAAAAAAAAGGGGAGGAGACAAAAGAAGACAAAATTTATGATGCTTGCTTTTGATGTTTCAGAGGGCAACAATGTTAATACTTTTAAACGTAGTGTAAGCAAACATAAATTTCACTAAAGTACAATGTCCTGAGCTTATTACTCATGAGCTCGACATGTATTATACCACTTTTAACAACTCTTAACATTAAGTAGTAAAATATGCAGCACACTACAATCCATGAGTGCACATCTTATGTCCATGAATAAAACAAATTCTAAACCATTAACTACTGTGATTTGTTACAAAATGGACCACATCAATCTGCAGATCTCTAAAAGAACTGAAGATACAGGGCCAAGAGTTTTTCCATTTTACGTTCACATGGAGCAATTATGTTATGTATCAGGGATTTATATGAAAGGTGCAAGTCTTCTCTGTTTGAGTAGCTAAAAAGTTGTATAGTAATCACTTTCACATAGGACTACTGGACATTGCAGAACAATCTTGGTTAAACTTGTATTTATCAGGTGTCAATTATGATTAAATGTCATTTGGCAGCCCTACTATGTATGGATAGACTTAGAGAGCAAGATGTCAAGGCAATCTTAGTCAAAAAGCAAAGAGATCTACACATGTTTAGTCTGACTTTAATTGTTTTCTCTTCTGTTTTTTTGATAATATTAGCTAACAGTTCCACTGCACATACTACATATATTTGAGATACTGCAAGCATTAGCCTTAAGTCTTTTTCTATATCTCTGAATTCCAGCTCATCTTGTCAGAACCATATGTTAGTTTAATTATCTATATATATAATTCACTAAGGCAAGATACCCATGGAAAGCACGCTGGAAGGGAAAAGGATTCACTAAGCCACCAACAAGTAAGACACCTATGGTGCACGCAGGGAGGAGCCACGCTCACCAACTCCAAGACCATTGGATACGATGACAACTCGCAGAGCCACGCCCACCAACTCGGACGCGATGACGCAGAGAAAACGGGGTCATTTATATCTGTCTGTCGTAGAGGCCACATGCACCTCCGAGCCATGTTGACTGTTCATAGAGGCATGTTTCTCGCGGAGGTGAATCGCCATATGCAGTGTGTAAAACGGTTTGCGAGGGGTATCCCATGGGATCCTTAAAACAATTCTTTACAACTGAGGTTAAAACACAATGAAGTAAGCAGTCTTTAAAAACCGAGTTTTCGGTTACGACACACGACCGCGTGCACCATGGCAAACTGTTTTACACGCTACATACACCAATTCGCATCTGCGACAAACATGCGTCTTCTTCACTCACGGACAATTATGTTGCTCTCTCCAGAGTTCCATCTTTGAATTCACTTTCTGTTGTATCCTCAAACCCTCCCTTTTTTAGACAACTGTGTCTTTCCGGAAGTGTTCAACCATCAATAAATTATGCGGCATTTGTTATGCTGCGGGTTCACTATTGTGTTGTATTTTGCTCTCTCCAGAGTTCCATCTTTTCATTTACTTACTGTTGTATTCTCACACCAACCCGTTTTAGACAACCGTGTCTTTCCAGAAGTGTTTAGCATTCAATAAATAATTATGCATGAGATTGAGCATGTGTCTACCCGGCGCAGAGAGGCGTGGGTAAGCCGTTGAACCCCATTCGGGCTGCAAACCGTGGAATTCCCACTAAGTGTGACTCATACGGTCCCACTGGTTACGTCCCTACCCTTTGTACACACCCCCCTCCCACCTCGCTACTACTGTGGTCGGGTGTCTTGGTGGATTATATATAGAAAAGCAGCCAAAACCGCACAGAGCAATGAAAAGTCTACGTGAGTCACAGGTGCATCTGGACTGTGCAAAGACGACAACGACTCAAGTGACGAGTTGGAGGTGGGCACATGAGCAGGCAGTGCATACTGAACGAGAAATCAGCAGACTAGCATGACGGAGGGAGCTGAATGGACGTCCCTTCTCCTCTCCTCCCATTCCACCCTCCGCGCCTGAGCGCCGTGCACCCCCATCCCTCCGTCTGGCAGGAGAAGGTGCGATGGCGGTCCACCAGTTTTCAGTCACGGACGATTGTGTGTTGGTTTGTTCCGTGCATTGTTACAATGTTGCTTTTCTTGCTGATTTATTACATTACCGATTTTTCAAACGTTAATTTTCTCCCTGTGCTTAAACATCATTAAAAAACCGGCCTGATTATCCGGCGTATGGTACACCGCGGGTTGGCTAGTATCTTTATAAATACTGATATGCCTTCTCACAGTTGCCTTTCTTGATTGTTGTCTACTTAAATTTCTGTTAATAAATTCCTGCAAAGGGAATGTTTAGTAGTTACAACAATCGACAACAGTTGTTTTTCATTATTTATGGTGCTCCAAGAATACTTTTGTGTACCCATCAGATTTTTTTAACATGATCTCAGTGCAAAAACATTGCAAGTGGTGATAAAAAAAAAAAAAGTTTCAGATTAAATAATTTCCTGCTTTTTTTTAGCTTTTCATATTAGCAACTTGACATTATCTGCTATTATATATGTAACTAAGCTATATAGGTGATGCTTAAAATTAAGTTACTGAAATTTTGGCAGATGTTTGACTCTAGTGTATATAAAATTATGAGTGGAATTTCAAGGCATTTCAGTTTGGAATTTTAAGCATTTCCACAGTTTAGAATATGGCTTTGAAGTAAGGCGGTGTCCGGTTAAGCTAATATTTTTTTTTTTCTGAAAAAATACATTAGCTTTCAAAACTCTCTTTAGAAGCATAGAACAGGAAGAGTAATGGTTAACAGTACACAGTGAAAAGTAAAAGAGGGAAAAGAGTAGGTTGCTAAGCAACCTATCTACAGAATTAGCTCAATCTGTGTTAAGCATTTAAAATTCAGCATTCTTGCTATCTGTGTACAAGTCTAAAGTCATTTGGCAAATGATCTGTGTCTTTTAAAACAGCTAAATTAGATATTAGATAGTCTTTAGTTTGGATAATGTATGGCTATACCTTTATATCTGTCAAATAAATATTCTTTTGTATATATTCTCAATCAGATTTGTCCAGTGGTGGAAAACTCAGCTAATCTTCCAAGAATTAAGTAAAATGCAGGAACCCACCCTGTTCCACTGTGGGGCAAACATAAACATAAACTGGTCCTTTTTAATGTCACAACATAACCTAACCTGCACGTCATTGAGATATAGGTGGATACCGAACTACTTTGGGTGGGAGAAATTTCAGACTTTGCGCTGACAGTGATCAGGACTTTGATATAAACCTAGTCTCATGTAGCTCTGACTCAGGAATTAAGTCCATGCACTACTGTGTAAAAAAAAAAATGTATGTATGTATTGTATGTATGTATGTATATTGTTATACTCATTTTCTGAAACAAAATTTATTTATCAGTACAAAGTTTTAAAATAATCCTCCCATTCCAAAGACAGTGCTGGCAAACTCAGCTATGTAAGATTACTTTTTTAAACTATTGTTCAATTAGTTACTATTTTTCTGTTCTATCTTTCTAAAGACTTTCAGAAATAAATATAAAGCAAGCTTAGCTTTTTGATATGTATTTTTGTTCATTTTTATTTTGAGGAACATGCAAAGACATTTTGACAAGAACATGCAATTCATTGTTTCTGAAACAATACTGTTCTGCCCCACATGCTGTCACTGTTATTTATTGAACAGTGCTCCCTCTTTGTCTTGTCATTTATTAACACACCTGTCAGTCACGTCCCACACTCACAGTGGTGTTATAAATGTTAAAAATCTCATAAAGCATGAAATCCCATAATAAACATTTAAATACAATGCACCCCATGTGTCTCACGTAGACACCCCTTTATCTCTTGTTTTGGTCATGTCCGAAACGTATCTCTAAGATATAGTTAGTTTAGTTATTTGTGGTACACAGCAGTTTGGACCTCTGTCAACATGTTTGTCTTTGTCTCGATCCAACCGTGGAAATTACTTGCCTTTTTACTTTTCTGCCTCACTCCGCGCCATCCACTTAAGAGATCTTAAACAACTCAGCACATCCACATAAAAAAAAACAAGGGTGAGCTTTCTTGAAGGTTTTTACTGGATGTACCACCTTGTAAACTGAAACATATGAAAAAGAAACATACAGGTATTTACAGGTGTAGAACCTGTTAAACATATCAAAGAATTCTGATCTCACTAGCGAACGGTTACTTTGATTGTCTAGAATGGCATACATTTTAACTGCCTTTTCAGGATACCCATTCAAATACTCTCTAAGAACATGTGCTGGAGTTACGGAGACAATTGCAAGGGAAGCAGTTGGCTTCCAAATAGAGGCTGTGAATGGAGAAGTAAGTATAGCCCTGCTTCCACTTATTGAATGCAACAAGATTTTGTACAATTGCTCAGAAATACCAACACCACAGGCAGCACTTTGCCACCCTCACCAAAGGTATGTGGCAGTCCATATCCTAGAATTGGACACTAATGCCCACATTCTGCTGTTGCTTGGAAGAGACATCATCAGAGTGCACAAAGTCAGACAGCAAATTAATCGCCCTCACAATGCACCCTTTGCTCAAAAACGTGAAATGCACATAAGCCAATAGTTAGTACTTTCAAGGCAAGTGTGCTGGAAAGTAGCATGACCTTCATTCACTTTTCACACCTTGCTACAGCCACCTTTGCTTGAGAGATAGGGTGACTTAAGGCAGATAGCACCATGGGCCTCTTTGATCAAGTCTGCACACAATGATGTGCTGGGCAAGTCAATATTTGAGAGAACTATAGATGACAATAAGTGTGCCCTGTCTATTGAAGATCAAGCCTTTTTAATAATTATTGAAAATGAATTTAGAAGAGATGAAGCAAATTAATTGGGTTGCACCGCTACCTTTCAGATCTCCCAGACATTATCTCGCCAATTATCATGAACAGGTTCTTTCTTGCTTTGTCTCTATGCAGCATTCTTTAGACAGAAGACCCGAGATGAGTGGTTCACCAGCTTTATGGGGAAAATATTTGAGAATAGACATGCAGAACCAGCCCCTCCACTGAAAAAAGGGGAGGGATGCTGGTACCTGCCAATTTTTGGAATATATCATCCACAGAAGCCTAATCAAATAAGGGTAGTTTTTGACTCCAGTGCAAAGCACTGTGGGATGTTACTAAACAGCGTTCTATTGAAAGGACCAGATTTAAATAATTCTCTGCTTGGCGTGTTGATCCATTTCAGAAAAAAACCCTTAGCAGTAACTGCAGACATTGAGCAAATATTCTATTGTTTCATGGTGAGAAAAGACCACTGGAAACAACTAAACGATGGAGAATGGAGAACGACTTTCGGACGGCTTCGAGGAGATTCTGGTCCACCGTCCGGCGTCTCAGGAGGGGGAAGCAGTGCAGTGTCAACACGTATATAGTGGGGATGGTGCGCTGCTGACCTCGACTCGGGACATTGTGGGTCGGTGGGAGGAGTACTTCGAAGACCTCCTCAATCCCACTAACATGCCTTCCAATGAGGAAGCAGAGCCTGGGGACTCTGAGGTGGGCTCTCCCATCTCTGGGACTGAAGTGACCGAGGTGGTCAAAAAACTCCTTGGTGGCAGGGCCCCGGGGGTGGATGAGATACGCCCAGAGTTCCTTAAGGCTCTGGATGTTGTAGGACCGTCTTGGTTGACACGTCTCTGCAACATCGCATGGACATCGGGGACAGTGCCTCTGGATTGGCAGACCGGGTGGTGGTCCCCCTCTTTAAAAAGGGGGACCGGAGGGTGTGTTCCAACTATAGAGGGATCACACTCCTCAGCCTCCCTGGAAAAGTCTATTCGGGGGTTCTGGAGAGGAGGGTCCGTCGGATAGTCGAACCTCGGATTCAGGAGGAATAGTGTGGTTTTCGTCCTGGTCGCGGAACAGTGGACCAGTAAGTCGAGCCCGTTTCCAGTGAGAGTTGGACTCCGCCAGGGCTGCCCTTTGTCACCGATTCTGTTCATAACTTTTATGGACAGAATTTCTAGGCGCAGCCAGGGTGTTGAAGGGGTCCGGTTTGGTGGATTCAGGATTGGGTCACTGCTTTTGCAGATGATATTGTCCTGTTTGCTTCATCAGGCCGTGATCTTCAGCTCTCTCTGGATCGGTTCGCAGCTGAGTGTGAAGCTGCTGGGATGAGAATCAGCACCTCCAAATCCAAGAGCATGGTCCTCAGCCGGAAAAGGGTGGAGTGCCCTCTCAGGGTTGGGGAAGAGATCCTGCCCCAAGTGGAGGAGTTCAAGTATCTCGGGGTCTTGTTCACGAGTAAGGGAAGAATGGAGCGTGAGATCAACAGGCGGATCGGTGCGGCATCCGCAGTGATGCGGGCTCTGCATCGGTCTGTCGTGGTGAAAAAGGAGCTGAGCCGTAAGGCAAAGCTCTCAATTTACCAGTCGATCTACGCTCCTACCCTCACCTATGGTCATGAGCTATGGGTAGTGACCGAAAGAACGAGATCGCGAATACGAGCGGCCGAAATGAGTTTCCTCCCCAGGGTGTCTGGGCTTTCCCTTAAAGATAGGGTGAGAAGCTCAGTCATCCGGGAGGGGCTCAGAGTAGAGCCGCTGCTCCTTCGCATCGAGAGGAGTCAGATGAGGTGGCTCGGGCATCTGATCAGGATGCCTCCTGGACGCCTCCCTGGTGAGGTGTTCCGCACGCGCCAACCGGGAGGAGGCCCCGGGAAGACCCAGGACACGCTGGAGGGACTATGTCTCCCGGCTGGCCTCGGAAAGCCTTGGGATTCTCCCGGAAGAGCTGGAAGAAGTGGCCGGGGAGAGGGAAGTCTGGGCCTCTCTGCTTAAGCTGCTGCCCCCGCGACCCGACCTCGGATAAGCAGAAGAGGATGGATGGATGGAAACAACTAAAGACATAGCTGAATATCAGATGGGAGTGCATGTTTTTGGAAATAGGTCTTCCCCTGCAGTTGCTATCTATGGACTGAGATGAACAGCTTAGGAAGGTGAATATGAGCATGCACGCCAGTTTATTCAAAGACATTTGTATGTGGATGATGTTCTTATTTCTCTGCCAATGGAATCTGAAATCATTAGTCTGTTGAAACAGATACAAGCATCTTTGGCACAATCTAACCTAAAGCTATCTCTTCGAACAGTGCCTTAGTAATGAAAGCCTTTACAGCAGATGACCTAGCCAAAAGCATAAAGAACTTGGATATTAATAAAGAGATTCTTCCATCCTAAAGAAGTCTAGGACACATTTTTAATTTCAGAAGGAGAAAATCCATTTACACATCATGGATTTTTATCCACAGTCACTAGGTCTAGTAGTCCTGGTAACCATACAAGGGAGGGCTTTGTTGCAAAAATTCTCCCATGGCCCTGGTGACTGGAATAGACCACTTTCACAGGATAAATTAGAAGAGTGGAAGATTTGGTAAAACTCTCTACAGGATTTAAAATATCTTCATATCCCACGCACATATGCTCCTCATAGCCTGACCCAGGCCAAGCATACTGAACTGTGCGTCTTCTTGGATGCATCTAATTTGGCCACTGGTGTAGTAACACACCTTAAAGTTACCACTAAGAGTGGGCTGTGTCATGTTGGATTTGTTCTGAGAAAAGCCAAATTGACACCACAGCCAGAACCAACCATACCGCGCCTTGAACTGTGTGCATCAGTACTCGCACTGTAAAAAAAAAAAAACAAAAAAAAAAAGTTAAATTTACGGTAAAAAACTGGCAGCTGGGGTCGGCAGGATTTTACTGTAAAAAAGAAGGTAACTATTTTTGGTCTACAGTACACTTTAAAAAATAATGTTAAATTTACGGTAAAATACTGGCAGCTGGATTGCCAAAATTTTACTGTAATAAATAAGGTGACAATATTTTTAGGTCTACAGTATAATTTTGTAGTAAAAGTGAAGTGTATGTTTAACCATAACCAGAAATTCAGGTTGTGTAATAAATATGACAATCAATAAACAATATGTACTGGCAGGATCAAACCCCAGTACATAGTTTGCATCAGTTAGTTAATAACAACCAATAGCAAGCATATGCCATTTAATTATACACGTTGAAAACAATTAAATGTTTAAGGAAGTTACGGCACTTGCCTGGTAGGGAAGTAAAGTTTTCTCTTTTGTGGTGTATGGTGTCCTACTTATCGAATACAACCCACCATAAATCAGCTTCCATAACCTCAAAAAACCTTCACGTGGGGAAAAATAAGTCTGCTAACTTAGGTTAAGTTTTTTTCCCTATGCGGTTCACCAGGAACAATATTGTAAAAAGGGGCGTGTCCTTATGCAAATATCGTGTAAGGTTTTACAACAACAACAACATTTATTTATATAGCACATTTTCATACAAACAGTAGCTCAAAGTGCTTTACATATTAAAGAATAGAAAAATGAAAGACACAATTATAAAACAAAATAAATCAACATTAACATCGAATAAGAGTAAGGTTCAATGGCCAGGGGGGACAGAAAAAACAAAAAAAAACTCCAGACGGCTGGAGAAAAAATAAAATCTGTAGGGATTCCAGACCATGAGACTGCCCAGTCCCCTCTGGGCATTCTACCTAACATAAATGAAACAGTCCTCTTTGGATTTTACTGAAACAGTGATTTACCGTTTTACATTTTACGGTTGTTTACCTTCATTATTTAACAGTTTTACACTGTAGAATTAACAGTTTTTTTAGTATAACTGTAATGCATCAATAAACGGTATTTAGCATATTTTGAAGATAGAAAAATATTGATTTTATAAAACTTGGCTGTAAAAAATAATGAAATTTATTGTTTCAGATATACAGGTAATTTTCAGTAGAACATAAGGTAACTTTCCTTTTTTTCAGAAAACGTCTTTTACCTTCACCATTTACAGTATTTGTACCGTTCAATTTACTGACGTTTTTTACAGTGCACAGTAGAAATGACAGAAGTCATTCTAGTTGAAATGAACTTCCATCCGGACTCAGTCAAGTTATATTGTGACAATAAAGTCGTTCTCAGCTACATATTTAATGAGACCAGGTGTTTCTTTGTGTATGTACACAACAGAGTCCAACGCATTCATCAGATGACAAAACCAGAGCAGTGGCATTATGTTCCCTCAGATCAGAATCCTGCTGATCTTGCAACAAGATCAGTACCTGCATCTCACTTTTTGGTTTACAGGACCAGCTTTTCTATACAAGTAGCAACAAATTTCCCATGGAGTACAAGAAAACTTTGAACTTATCTATCCTGAGCTTGATGCAGCAGTAAGCCCACAAATAACTAGCTTCATCACTCTAACTAGAGAGAAACCACTCAGTTTTAAACGCTTCTTCACTTGGCATTCTGCCCTGAGAGCTGTTGCACTTCTCATCCATATAGTCCATTCTTTCAAATAATGCTCGGACTCACACAGAAACTGTAATGGCTGGCTTTAGTGTAATAAATCACGTTCCCTAGGTGAGTTCACTGCTGCAAGAAATGTTATTGTTAAGTCAGTCCATAAAGAGGCATGTTCAAATGAAATTGACTCAATTCACAGCAAAGAGAAACATCCCCATAAGCAGTTCTCTTCTTAAACTCCACCCTATGCTGAATGATGGCTTTATCAAGGTAGGGAGGCGTCTGAAGCATGCAGATATTGACCAAAGCGAAAAGAACCCTATTATACTCCCGAGGAAAAGTCATGTTACAGCGTTGTTAGTGGAGCACTATCACAAAGAGGTGCTACACCAGAGCCGTCTATTCACAGAAGGAGCTGTTAGAATATCAGGTCTGTCGGTAGTCGGTGGTAAGGGACTTGTAAGTTCTGTTCTTCATCATTGTATCACCTGTCGTAAGCACAGAGGCAAGATGGAAAAATGATTGATGGCAGACCTTCCCCAAGAACGCCTCAACACATCCCCTCCTTTCACCAGACTGGATGTGTTTGGCCCATGGTCAGTTACCCAATGACACACAAGAGGAGGTGTGGCTCAAAACAAGGTTTAGGCCAGTGGTGGCGAACCTATGGCACGCGTGCCAAAGGGGGCACTCAGAGCCCTCTCAGTGGGCATGCGCGCCGTCGCCCGAGCACAGAGTTCGTTACTATAAAGCCAGAGGAATGCGGGCCGGGCTGCTCCCTCACCGCTCCCCTCTTCACGCGCTGGAGGACGTTTCTCACATCACCCGCCCCTCTGCCCAGCAGCCCAATGGGAGCGCTTCCTTCCTCTCCGGTCTGGGGTAAGGCGGGCGGCACACATGCTGCTTCAGGGTGCGGCACGGACTGCAGCCTTTTGAGCCTGTGATTCTCGTGGTGGGTTTGGAGGGGATGTGGTATAGCGGGTCCACAGCTCAAAATTGAAAAGGACAATTTTAACAGATAATTGCCGCACTCGGCTTAAAGGGGGTTATGGTAGAGTGGCCGGAGCGGTTTCGGGAGCTTTGTGATGCGGGCAGTCCTCGCTTAAGCGCACATGTGAGGAGTCGTCCGCATCTGTAATTATTGCCGGAGTTGCTAATCGCCACACCTGATCCACGACCCGTAATATATAATGGAAGCTTTGGGGCGGCGCTAATAGGGAAGACCTGCGTGAAACACTTGAGAGGATCGAAGGGATGACAAAGGACAGCACAGTTAGTTATGAAAATGAAATCCTTAAAGTGTTGAATTCTCTGCCAAATAATCTTAAGTCAATGAAGGCACTTGAGATTGCTTTCCTTACTTTGTTTGGAACATCTTATGCTTGTGCGCAGCTGTTTTCAGCTTTGAATTAAATCAAATCTGACACCAGAAACAGACTAACAGATGACCTGAGTGCTGCATGTGTTGCTCTCAAGCTTACAAAGTATGAGCCAAGGTTAGACAAATTATCAGCATGCATACAACAGCAAAAAGCACATTAATTGTTCAAAAGCATACCGAATGCAAACTTTTACCTTTCAACAAAAAGTTGTTTGTATCATTGAAAGCTCTGTTATTATGTTTTTCTTTTAAGACAAAAGATGTTAATGTATGAGTGGCTTTTCTAAACTAAAAGCTCAGTAGATAGACAGACAGAGCATCAGTATTGGCAGTTCAGTCCAATTTATCATCCAGCTGCACTCCCAGGTATTTATAGGTCTGTACCCTCTGCACACACTCACCTCTGATGATCATGGGGTTCATGAGGGGCCTGGGCCTCCTAAAATCCACCACCAGCTCCTTGGTTATGCTGGTGTTCAGTTTTAGGTGGTATTCAGGTTAAATTGCCATGTTGGCACTTTGCAATAAATAAGTGGGTTTTGGATTGCAGTTTGGGCACTTGGTTTCTAAATGGTTCGCCATCACAGGTTTAGGCAATTCTCTTCACTTGCATGAGCACAAGAGCTGTGCAAATTGAAGTAGTAGAATCCATGTACACTGGTAGTTGTTTCAATGCCTTGTGAAAAGTTTTTGCAATACACGACACTGCAAAACAACTTAGGTCTGACTGCAGAACAAACTTCATTGGAGCTACCAGGGAACTAGAATTTGTAAAAGTCTCTGAGAAACATCTAAGTGATACTTAAGCAAACAAGGATGTACTTGGGAGTTCAACCCCCCTCACGCATCACACATAGGAGGTGCCTGGAAGCATATGATTGGCATGACACGTAGAATATTTGACTCTATGTTACTACAGAGCAGACTGTCTCGCCTCACTCATGAAGTTCTTTGTACCTTTCTGACAGACGTATCTACCATAATAAATGCCAGACTACTTGTCCCAACTTCCTCTGACACAGAGATGCCATTTTTATTGAGCCCTGCAACGCTGCTTAACCAGAAAACAGGTGTGTCCGCAACTCCAGGAAATTTCACAAGGAATTACTTTAAAAGCCAGAGGTGACAAATGCAAGCCTTGACAAATGAATTTTGGACACAGTGGAGACGTGAATACCTCCCCACTCTGCAGAGCAGGCTCAAATGGGCCCACCCATCTAGAAATTTACAAATAGGAGACATTGTGTTGCTAGAGGAGAGTCAGCTATCACGCAACAAATGGCCTATGGGATTAGTCACCTTGGTATTTCCTAGCAGTGATGGTACTATACAAAAAATAGAAGTTAAAACTGACTCTCAAGGCATCTCTAGAAATTTTATCAGGCCTATCACAGAAGACATTCTACGAGACCCTAAAAAAGATGGCTAAGTTTGCACAGTGTTTTATTATATGTACTGTATAGTGATATAATGTAACTATATCAGACGGGGACATGTCAGACATGTTCTCCCCCACATGTTGTTAGCTGTTAATGTTATTTGTTGAACAGTGCTCCCCCTTTGTCTTGTCATTTATTAACACGCATTTCAGTCACATTTCACACTCACAGTGGTTTTATAAATGTCAGTGAAACTCATGTAAAGCATGTAGTTCACCTAATAATCATTTAAATACAATAAACCCCATGTGTCTCACGTAGGCACCCCTTTATCTCTTGTTTCAGTCATGTACGAAGCGTATCTCTAAGGTATATAAACCCCTGGGTCTGGTTAGTTGTGGTATGCAGCAATTTGGACCTGTGTCTACGCACTTCTTTGTCTTGATTCAACCGTGGAAATCACTTGCCTTGTAAGTGTCTTTTAAAGCTTTATTGTTTAATGTATACTGCCTGCTATGTATTGCTTTGTAAATCTTATTTTCTTTGATTCTACACCTGTAATTACCTGTATGTTTCTTTTTGTATATATTTCAGTTTACAATGAGGTACGTAAAATAAAACTCTTCAAGAAACTCACTCTTGTCATTTTTATGTGGATGTGCCGAGTTGTTTCAGCTCTCTGTGTGAGGCAGAAAAAAATACAGCAGAGGTGTTAAGGTCTTTACGGTACATTTTTAAGCTGAATGCTTAGTTCCAAAATGTCCCCTTTCAGACCCCCACATCAATATCAGTTTTTGTGAAATGTATTTCCAGATGTGTCCCCATATTGAGAATCCTATTTTATTTATTTATTTATTTTTTATACTTTATTAATTTTATTGCAATTCATACAGAGCAATCAAGTTTTTACAAAAAGAAAAATTGAGTTAAGAACAGATCAATCCCCACCCCTGAGAGAGAGCAAGCCAAACGGCGTGAAATTTAAGGCTTGTAAACATACCTAAATTAATAAATTCTCTGTGTTTTATGAGCTTATTTTAAAATATTACTGATTACAGTAGATCCTGCCATGTTTTGAAAAAAGTCTGTACGGATCCTTTGACTGAGTATTTGATTTTTTCCAATTTCAAATAGTATAACACATCAGTTTCCTACTGACTTAAAAGAGGAGAGTTTGGGTTCTTCCAGTTTATCAGAAGTCTGCGTGCCAAAAGTGTAATGAATGCAAACACAATTTGTTTGTCTTTCTCCACTTTAAGCCCCTCTGGAAGAACACCAAACACAGCTGTTAATGGGTTAGGAGGGATTGTGAGTCCAAGGCTGTCTGAAAGGTAATTAAAAAATTTTGTCCAGAATAATGTTAATTTGGTGCAGGCCCAGAACTGTGACCCAGTGAGGCTGGGACTTGGTTGCAGCGTTCGCAGGTTGGATCATGTCCTGGAAACATTTTGGAGAGTTTTAGTCGAGACAGATGTGCTCGATATATAATTTTGAGTTGTATAATTGTATGCTTTGCGCATATGGAGATCGAGTGAATTCTCTGCATTGCTACTTTCCACTCCTTTTCTGATATATTAATTGAGAGATCTTTTTCCCAGTATCCTCTTGGATCTTTGAAAGGGAGGGATTGTAAAATGATTTTATATATTGTAGAGATGTTGTCTAATTCCTTGAGATTGAGCAATATTTTTTCCAGCATGGATGAGGGTGCAAGATGAGGAAAATCTGGAAGTTTCTGTTTAACAAAGTTCCTGACTTGAAGACAGTGAAAGAAATGTGTAGCTGGAATGTTAAATTTGGAATGCAATTGTTCATAGGATGCAAAGACGTTGTCTATATAAAGATCTCTAAGCAAGTTAATTCCAAATTTTTTCCAGGTATTAAAAATCTGCATATGTTTGCGAAGGCGTCGAAGATTTGAAGATAAGTGTCGGCCCCTAATAAATCCAGTTTGGTTTTGTGATATTACCGAGGGTAGCACTTTCTCTATCCTTCTAGCTATGATTTTAGAGAGTATTTTAATGTCGTTATTCAGCAGTGAAATTGGTCTGTATGGTGCACATTGTAATAAGTCCTTATTTTGTTTTGGAAAAATGGCGATTAGTGCTTGCCGAAAGGTTTGAGGAAGAGATTGGTTATCTCTGGCTTCTGTAAATGTTGCTGATAGGAGGGGAGCTAGCTGAGTGGAGAATTTCTTGTAATATTCTGCATGGTGTTCATTATGGGCAATCCGTGATGAGCACAGAAGTCCAATAACAAAACACCGCTCGGGTTTAGATAGGGGGGGTTGGGGGGGATGCGGCTATTCCTCCCAATCACACCCTTCCAGGTCTCAGCTGTCATTGCCCACGTGAGCATTGAAGTCTCCCAGCAGTACGAGGGAGTCCCCAGAAGGTATGCCCTCTAGCACCCCCTCCAGGGACTCCAAAAAGGGTGGGGACTTCAGATTGCTGTTCGGCGCATACACACTAACAACAGTTAGGACCCGTCCCCCCACCCGAAGACGGAGGGAGGCTACCCTCTCATCCACCGGGGTAAACCCTAATGTACAGGCATCAAGTCGGGGGGTAATAAGTATGCCCACACCCACTCAGCGCCTCTCACCGGGGCAACTCCAGAGTCGTAGGTCCAGCCCCTCTCAAGGAGATTGGTTCCACAGTCCAAGCTGTGCGTCGAGGTGAGCCGGACTATATCTAGCCGAAAGCTCTTGACCTCATGCACTAGCTCAGGCTCCTTCCCCTTCAGAGAGGTGACATTCCACGTCCCAAGAGCCAGCTTCTGTAACTGAGGATCGGACTGCCAAGGGCCCCGTCTTCAGTCACCACCCAACTTACACTGCACCCGACCTCATTGGCCCCTCCCATAGGTAGTGAGCCCATGGAAAAGGGGACCCACGTTGCCTCTTCGGGCTGTGCCCGGCCGAGCCCCATGGGTGCAGGCCCAGCCACCAAGCGCTCGCCATCGAGCCCCACCTTTAGGCCTGGCTCCAGAGGGGTGCCCTGGTGACCCGCGTTTGGGCGAGGGAAAACACCATCCAAATTTTTTATTCATCACAGAAGGTCTACTGAACTGCTCTTTGTCTCATCTCTCACCTAGGACCAGTTTGCCTTGGGTGGCCCTACGAGGGGCATAAAGCCACGGACAACAGAGCTCTTAGGATCATAGGGACACGCAAACCCCTCCACCACGATAAGGTGGCGGTTCGAGGAGGGGTAAATATCCAACATCTGTCTGGATTTCTGTCCAATTTTCACGAGAGAACTACTTAACAGTAGCCTACTTCTAAAACAAATACAGTATCATAGTAACTTTGACTGCTACCTGTAATTTTTGAATAACAACAACAATATTAACAAAAAAATTAACCAACCATATTTAAAAGATGTAGATACTTATGCATGAGGTATCTTGCAATGTTTCTTAGCATACGTGTGAGTATTGTTACGCTGTACTTGTGCCTCTCGAAGTTTCAGGTGATGACCCCCCGCTAAAGAAAGTCACATTGATGAGTCCTGAGCACATAAGAGAAACAAAAAGGCATTTCAGCTGGTGGCTTGTGTATGTACGTAGTCTATGTCACACATGGTATGCAAGAAAAAAGCAACAAACACAAGAAAAATAAATAAAAACACGGCAGCACAAAAACACCAATCTAGTTTACAAAATGTAATGTCTTGCTGCATCTTGTGATAAACAGAAATTGCTTCAATGACAGGCATAAGAAATCATTTTTAAAGTAAAGGTTCGGATGAGTACATAGTTAAACATGCATAGTTACAAATTGTTTACTAGTTGCTTCAGAGTGATATAAAGTGTGCATATACTTTTTTTCCTATAATACTGTGATACCTGATTTGAGAGATTGTTGAGGTGCTACAGAATAAGTGTCTTCAAAAATGGACATTGTTCCAGACAGAGGAAACAGTGTTTGTGCCAAACAGTACAACTTTGCAGTTCTATGGGATATGACATCTAAACATGGTACAATAATAGCTTATAGATTTTGGCACAAAAGAAAGTTGATCCCTGGGTTGTTCATCATAAAATGTCTTGGTTATATACTGTGAAATGTAGATTTTTGGAGAAATCCGTTAAGCACCAATTTATGTGTGTGCTTTATTTAGTTGATATTGGTATAAACAAGGGTGGCACGGTGGCGCAGTGGTAGCGCTGCTGCCTCGCAGTTAGGAGACCAGGGTTTGCTTCCCGGGTCCTCCCTGCGTGGAGTTTGCATGTTCTCCCCGTGTCTGCGTGGGTTTCCTCCGGGTGCTCCGGTTTCCTCCCACAATCCAAAGACATGCTGGTTAGGTGGATTGGCGATTCTAAATTGGCCCTAGTGTGTGCTGGGTGTGTTTGTGTGTGTCCTGTGGTGGGTTGGCACCCTGCCCAGGATTGGTTCCTGCCTTGTGCCCTGTGTTGGCTGGGATTGGCTCCAGCAGACCCCCGTGACCCTGTATTCGGATTCAGCGGGTTAGAAAATGGATGGATGGATGGATGGATGGTATAAACAAAGGTTTTTAATCATTTAAATACTTTATTTAAAAAAAATTTGAAGTGATCTACTTACTACTCATGAGCCATTTACAGCTCCTTTATTACAAGAGGAGCGTGTTTTTGGGCACTCAGTGTAGCCACAATAATGGTAAAACCCCTTAGTCAAGATCAGTTCAGTATTTTTGAAGCAAAATGTATTTCTTCACAATAATGGTGTATGTTAATTTGCCACTTAAAATTGTTTTTTAAAGTGAAGCTTTTTTTTTTAAATTTTTTTATTTTAAAAATACCTTGTCTGTTCTTGTAGTTTACAACGGGGCTTTAGGGAGGGATTTTAAACCTTAAAACTTATCAAATACATCAACTTTGAAGCAGAAAAGGTTTTGAAGTAAAGAAACATGCCTTCCACTTTTTTAGGTATCCTTGTGATAATGGAAGGAAACTACAAATAATTAGTTTAGCACAGATTCTTGGTACTATTTACTTGAGGTAAGGATAAGTTCTTGCTTGTTTGTCTACTTCTAGCAACAATTGTGGGTGGAGTTATGACAGCATAATGCCAAGAAAAAAGGCCATTACATTCTGTAATGTAGTTTTACTTAGTGAAATGCACACTGAGTGTATAGTGAAAGAATACACAAGTTTCAATGTGCTTTGCACACATAACTATACATCCAAACTGAATTGTTTACACTGCATTGTATTAGATTTTTAAAAGTGCAATGCCTCCCTTACCATATCATGTTTTGCACAAACACACATATTCAGAAAAAAAATAACTCAGAAAATGAAAATGGCCAGAGTTTGCAATAGCAGCACCACAGAACAATTATCATTTTTTAATGAATGATTAATTGAAAATTCTGCTAATAAAATAACTGAGCACAATGTTTTTGAGTACATTCACTAACTCTGATGACAATCAATCTTTAAGTACCAGGGTAGAACATGCAGACGCCATGTAAAACCTGGCGATATGAGACAGAAATGATAGCCCACTCTGCCTAAGTTAAAATATCTGTAATGAACTTACTAAATAAACTTCAACCTGATTAAACTTAAATGAACTGGCATTTCACACTGGCAGTGTGTTTGTTTGCCCTTTGAAGGGCTGGTGCCCTGTCTAGGGATTGTTCCTGTCTTGTGTCAATTCTGATATTTGTTGGACTAGGCTCCAGATGTACCATGGGCCTGCCCTGGATAAACTGGATGGATGCCTGGAACATCTGTTCACTTGATTACATGTTACATGCAGTTCATGAAATGGAAACAAATGATTGCCAACACTCTTTTTCTGTAGGGCACTTGGTCCTCATCACTTTGGATTTTAAATTTCACATAATTTCTTAGTACTAGGGTGTTGTACCATGTTAGCCATTATGAATATAGTGAGAAGTCAAGCAAAATGGTACATTTTATTGGTTAACTATAAAGATTTCACATAGCTGAGGCAACTCAGGCCCCTTCTTCAGAAGATATAATCGGATTACATCTTGCCTGAAGAAAGAGCCTGAATTGCCTTTGAAAGCTTGTGGATTGTAATCTTTTTAGTTAACCAATAAAAGGTGTCATTTTGCTTGATTTCTCACTACATAATTTCTTAAAGTGGGTGTGGGAGTGTCCTTCAGAGTTTTGGGTCTGTTGTTAGAAGTATATTATAACAGTCCAGGGTGTGATGTTGAGATGGGGGTTATGATTGTGTGAGGGTTGTGCATGAGGTGCTGCAACCATTTACAGTAGGTACTCTGCCACTGAAACAGAAAATTACTCCACTTCAAGTTCCAGCTAGATCTCAGCTCAATATTCTCTCTCACTGAAGCACACACATGCTTTAACAATCTAATGGGAGCAGGCAGTATTTTGGCAAAGTAAAGAAAAAAAGCTCTCATATAGTGAAAGAATATAATTGATCAAGTAACATTTATCAGTTATTATTGTCTAGTTGTCTTCAGAACTAAGACAGTAATTCACATCTGGGCATCAACATTCAATGTTGGTAATGCTTTCCAGGGAG
Organism: Polypterus senegalus; assembly: GCF_016835505.1. NCBI lineage: Eukaryota > Metazoa > Chordata > Cladistia > Polypteriformes > Polypteridae > Polypterus > Polypterus senegalus. The sequence continues at coordinate 158,828,117 of NC_053155.1, forward strand.
CCACACAGCCACAGAGTAAAATGAATAAGGTAGTAAATAACCAAATTGCACAATGGTCGGCCTTTTGCTTTTTTTCTTTTTAAAATGACTTGGATATGTCGTTTTGCAACATGTATGTAATCTCAGAATGCGAATCAATACTCAATACCATTTTTGCCTTAAAAACTGGACTTATTTGGTAAATTTTAAGTCTTTCTCTATCACCTATACATCCATGTACCTTAAATCCCCATTGTAAGTTGCAAGAACAGAAAATAATTTTTAAAATTAAAAAAAAAAATTGTCACTTTACAACACAATTTTAAATGGTAAATTAATATATGCCATCACTGTGAAGAAATAGCTTTAACTTGCAAAATACGCAATTTATTCTTTAAAAATGTCTTAACTTGCCACACTTTATCTCCAAAGCTCTGTTGTTTTTTTGACTTACATTGCATATGACAGAATATTGCTATTTTACAGTTTTAAAACTTTTCTCAGTCTTTTATGGAGAAAAGGCAAATCTGTTTCTTCCTTATTGATTTTGTCTCAAGGCAACTCAGATAAAAGCAGATTAAAAACACCTAGAATAGATAAATGCTATTTATAGAATTAGAAGCATATTGCTCAACTAGTGCAGTTAATACACATTTTATTATTAAAATCCATTTTGTCAGTAATTACATAAGGCTAAACAAATCCCTGGGATTGAAAAAGCAAGAATGGGAGAATATGCAAAAATTGAATTAGGTCATTTTCAATTCTAGGTGCCTACTTTAATTATAATTTAAATATGGATCAAAATAGATAAATGGTAAATCCTTACCTTTTCTATTAAGGTTCAAATGTTTTAGAAAACAGACAAGCTGTTAATTGACACTTTTAACCAAATAATTTTAACCCCATTTCCCAGTGCACCTTTAGGCTCATATGTTCATGAAAAGAATCATCATCATGACTGGTATGCTCCATACGTTTATTAAGATATACCCATTTATCCCACCATATTCTGTTGTGAATAAGTGCAGATCAGACATAATCATGTACACTTGCAGAAGATTTTTTGTTTTCCAGTTGTATAATTGTATACATTAATAAATGACTAAGAATAATTAGCTGAGTGCTTTGACACGCTACAATACAAATATCCAGATGTGCTAGCATAATGCCCTGCCTTTCTGTGCTCAGAGCAAAATATCCAGATGCAAATTTTTTTGAAAGGAATGTTAGAAAAAATATTTTTCTTTAGTAAAGAACAATGGTGTTTAGTTACCATTTCTGAATTTATATCTCTTTGTATCTTCCTTGTTAAAGATAAATAAGACTGACCATCTCAAGCTAGTTATTATTATAAAATCAAGAATAGAAAATAAATATGTTTATGATTTCCTTCTCAAGGAGGTGGTGTATACTTTCATATCAATCCATTTGTTTTACATGGCTGCTCAGTAACAGTCAACCCAAAGTGAATTTAAAGTCACAGTCCTTTCTCAAAGCAATAGCAAACAAGGCAGAACTCTTCCTAGAACTGGTGCCAGTCCATAGTAAACTAAACAAATGCACAGTCACAAGCAGTGTGACAATATGCGAAAATCACCAGTCAAAGTGGCATCATATCTTTGAATGTGGGCACAAGCCCAAAGAAAATATTGAAAATTTGGGTAGTCTCCTCAACCTATAAGCATTTAGATGCAACACCAGTTTTTTACCATTATGTTATGGTCTTCTTAAAATACCCATACTTAGGTGTAACTTCACATAAAAATGTAATTTATAGAGACCATGGACTAAAAGTAGAGATCACTTCCTTGAAAACATAGGTGTTTGTCACAAAGTGACATGTAAAAGGAATAAAAAGTAAAACACAAAAAGATCATGTACTATATACAGAAAAATGTACAATACACACATGCACACACACACACACACACACGTATGTGTGTGTGTGTGTATATATGTGTATATATATATATATGTGTATATATATATATATATATATACTGTGTATATGTATTTATTTTCTCTTTATAGTGTTTCTTACAGTGTCAAAAATTCAGATCCTATATTACAAGTGTCCTAGATTAGTCAGCCACTAGCCCCACAGTGAGTAGTCTGTTATGCATCACACAATCAAAAAATGATCATTCCAGCAGAATATCATGAATGTCTGTCATTGCCTCAGTCAGTGGAGATGACATATCTACTTCCAGGTACCAAGTGCACTACAGGAAACTGAGAATAGAAAGAGTCAATCAAAACAATCAGTTTCAAATTCAGAAACAGATTATGAAGATGTCAGAAAGCACAGTCACTTTTTCAAAAAATATAGTTTTTATAATTATTATCAATTACTGTTTTCTGAAAAGAAATGTTCGTTTTTCAGTTACAAAATGCAGTCCTGCCTTACTGAAATCTCCTGATATGCTAGGATCACTGTGTAGCATTAGTGAGCTTATTATAGATGCCTGTCTTGTGCTGTGCCAGACTTGGCTTTATCTGCTTTTCCTTTGTACTTTCTCTTTTTGACAGTTTCCTTTCCCTGACTTTATTTTAAATCCCAAAAATATTTTGTTGTTCTTCAAGGGACAAGCTCCTGTATCAATTAGACTAATATTGCAATGCTGCTCTAGAAGCAGGCCATTTTTATTTAATTCATTAATCTTCTGGACAGCATTACATTATTTATAGCTATATTCAAATGTAATTAATAAAAGCATTTTAGGTTGGTTTTTATGAAGCTACATTTCAGTTTAAATTAATTATTCAGAAAATACATAACTGCGGTGGGTTGGCACCCTGCCCGGGATTGGTTCCTGCCTTGTGCCCTATGTTGGCTGGGATTGGCTCCAACAGACCCCCGTGACCCTGTGTTCGGATTCAGCGGGTTGGAAAATGGATGGATGGAAAATACATAAACAGTAAAACAGGTATTGCAGGGTGTTAGTAATCAGTTTGAAATTGTGTAAATATGAGTAAGGACAGCTCTGCCTTTAAAATACTTTTAAGGTATAAGTCAATGCTGCACAATTTAGTTTTATTATTTGATGTAATGCATTGTTTCTTATCTTTTACTGTAAGATTTGCACTACCATTTGTGAATTATCTACATCTGATAAAACATTAGTAAATATCAAGACCAATTCCTTACATCAAACCCTTCATTTTAGTTTTATTTGCTTGTATTTCATTTGATTTATATTATTTTTTTATTCAAGGGGCAAGAAAACTTACAGTAGGCATCAACATCATATTTTGATCTAGCAGTTTGGAGATGCTATATTTATATAAAGAACTCTAATGCTCACAGTAAGTAGATCTGATATTGTCCAGTATTTTGTTGTTCTTGGAGCAACATCAGACTTGGTTTTCCAGAAGAGTCTTTCACCTTAAACAATAAGCCTCATACTCGGCCTCAGTTATCATAAACCACAAGTACACAATGCAGGAAGCAAACCCCAGTTTGAAAAAAAAAAAGAAAAATAGAAGAAAATATTGAGAACATTTTATGTCTCTGTATACTTAAGAAATGAAATGTTCCCCTGGATATCCCCATCAGTAAACTTTAAGTAAGTTTTTAAATAGCATGAAATTCTACAAACCAGAATCCTCATTTAAGGCTTAAGCTTATAAATGGCTTATGTTATTTTGTGCAAGAGCATTTAATTTTACTGAACCATAAATATAGACACCTGGGATCTTGAGAAGCTGAAAGAGGCATTATAGTTTTATTAATAATGTGTACTAAGGACACTAGATATAAAAACTGTAAGCACAGTGAGCACTAATTTCAAGACATTTGCATGGATTTGGGTAGAAGAGAATTGAATAGCCTTTATTGTCATTGCTGTATGTGCAATGAAATGTAGAGGAAGCTTCCAATATTATGTAATTTAAACATAAGTTTAAATATAAACATAAACTATGCTAACTGTATAAAAAAATTAATCTAAAACAATACATATAAAGTATATAACCCTAACTTCAAACCCATAGCAATGGCTATAGGTACACTAAGGTATACTCTGTAGGCATACTAATGTTAATCTGTGGCTGGTGAGATGATTGGTTTAATATGCTGTAAAACCAGCCTCTGAAAAACTTCATTATTATGGGTGTCTATATAGACTACCCATGACTGGCTGCTTGGGAACTGGTATTATGATGGCAGACTTCAAGCATGTTTGTACCTTGGACTGGGATAGAAACAGGTTAAAGATATTTGTGAATACTTCTTCAAGATGGTTTACACAGTCTTGCAGTATCCATCCAGGTACACCATCAGGTCCAGCTGCCTTCCAAATGTTGATGCTTCGATGCCTGTTCCTTATCTCTTAATTGTGAACTTTGACTACCTGATTGCTGGCAGTGGGCAGAGATATTTCCGTGGTTGAGATGCTTGTCCTTCCAAAGTAAGTGAAAAACCAGCTGTGTTCCTCATGTCAATTCAAGTGGTTTTATTGTCATAGCATCCATGCACAGTACTGTATTGCAGCATATAGTGGTACAAAAAAACATTCCATAGGCAACATATACATAAATAAAGGACAAGTGCAAGACAGATTAAGAACTGCACTATGCTATAAATAAATAAATAATAAATAATTGGTAAATGAATACACAGTAATATTTTGAAATAGATAGTAATAAATAATAACAAATAATAATGTAAAACAACAATAATCAGCAAATGTACTATATATATAGTAAATAAGCTATGCTGAGCAGATTTGAGGGCAGGGGCTGGTAGCACGAAGTTCAGAGTCTGCACACTCAAATCTAAAGGTGTTATTGGTGGTTGTTATTATAATTGTAATGGTACTGCATTTCTTGCTAAACTCGCCATTAGTCACATTGTTCAGTTAGCCCTCAATCCTCTGCATTTTTTTTTAAGGGCAATGATCAGCTCAGTGGAAGTCTTCAGTTCCAAATACTCAAGAAGATGATGCTATTCTACAGTTCTACAATTTAGAGAATATGGATGGTGTAACATATAGGGAATCTATACACCCTCTTTTGGGCTTATCTGTTTCTCATATGAACATCCATATTTTCTAAGAGGAGGAATGAACATTTATGAGAAAAAGTTGCATGTCATACTTAGGAAAGTGAGAAAACACATTTCTTCCTCATATTCCAGTATCAAATGCTATTTATTACCATATTTAGGGCCTTAAAGATGTAACACATCCTAACTCTGATGGAAAGATAATAGATAATGATGAGTTTAAAAGTAAATTTGTGCTTACTATATAAGCGGGTGCTGTTAACTTTTCCATAAAATCTTTGCTGAAAAAGAATTTGATGAATCCAGAGTGATTTTTTTTTTCCCCAAGATTTTGCAGAGCACTTCAAGCCTTACACGATGATTTATCTTTGACACTGAGGTTAAACCTTTTAAAAGAATTATGAATCCTGAGAGCTTCATTGTGGAGTTCATTTTCATCACAACAACAATATTAAAAAGAGCTATACAGAATTATAATTAAAATAAAGTCATCTAAAAGAGACATGATTTAACACTCTACATAGGGCGTGCATAGAAAGGTCCTGCTGTGGACATTTGTTAAAAATATGTCCATTATTATGATTTTTGACAAAGAAATATTGACAGGTGATATTATAAACCATAAAATATATGTGGGCACTGCTAAAATGGAAAGGATTTCACCTTTCTGTTTACAGTAATCAGTTTTCATATCAACATATATTTGTGCAAGCTGAAAGTTCTAGTTGCTGATACATCATATCCCTTCTTTCTGGTGGTGTAGAGGAGACAGCCTTGTCATTTTCCAAGAACAATGTGGCTGTAAAATTTGGGTGCTTTTTTAAAATTTTGTTTATACTCTTTCTCTCCCAATAATTAGTTAATTTCTAAAAGATGTTATTAGATTCCTCAGTTACTCGTGGCAATCCCTTGTTTCAAATACATAGTAGAAACTTTTAAACTGCAATGTGATGTCCGTAGCAAGTTGTCTTTCATTATTATGATGTCAGATAACACAGATGATGTCCAGTGTCAGTATTATTTATTTATTTATTTTTTTAAGAAACATTTTGAAATTTTAAAGCTGCTTGCAAGGTTCCTTCTTTTACACAACATTTATTCCACTATTTGAGGTATAATGTCTGACTTCAATCACTGCTATAGAAATATCTTGATATCAGTCATTTATTTTTGTATACTATGCATAGTATCTATTTTTTTTATTGATTTTTTGTCACAATTTATAAGGCAAGTTAAAACAGATTTAAAGACCTTTGTGTCGGCTTAAGTTGAAAACATTTCACATGAATCTTGATATTAAACCTTTAAGGTTTGTCATAATTCTTTCTCACTTACCAGTATAATTATAGGCAATCTAGCTGTTCAATTCCTGTTGACTGAACAACAGTTTGTTACTTACGCTGTGTGAAAATATTAAAGAAATGTCTAAATTAGAATAAAATTGACTCCTGATACTCAAGCTTTTTTTAACCAAATATATTAGTAACTAATTTTAGGCTGGCCATGATGAACCCATATACAGTAATAATGTAGCAAAGGTACTGTATGTATGTGTATACATATGTTGTAAACTAGAAATAAAAGGAATAGTGTCATCAAAAAAGATTTGGGATGCCACAGGCTACTTTGTTAAATATTGGTTGTTGTAAACTTTCTTCATGTATCACCAAAAAACACACACGTGTCTTCTTTTTGACCTGGTCACTACAGAAGCCAAGGTGCTAAAATGATGCTGTTAAAAACTGACATGACCAGAAGAAGCAGGTGAGGAGACTGAGCTTGGAGGACTCCAGATGGTCATACCTCAGAGTGAAATTAAAGAGTTTTTCTTTCATATACCATTAACTTTAAATCCTAGTAGAAAGAGGCTATACTCACTCCACTGAAGAAAGATGCTGTGAGCCAACAGGAAATGTATTCTAACCTCAAGAAAATATTACTAACAATTAGTAATGAAATGTATTACTTCTAGTTCAATTTTGTTGTCACAAGCATGCCTGAAAAGCACAGAAGGCACTTTTTTCTTAGTTGTTTACAGTCGCTTTGGCACTAACTTCAGAACCTTAATGTAATTTTTCAAAACTCTAATCCCAAAGCTCAAAATGGTCATCACTTGTAACAAAGGCTGCTGTCACAAAAACAACAAAAAGACATCAAAGGTTTGGGGTAGCCACCCATGTAATATGCCCTGGCTGCAAAATGGGTAAACTGTTATGAGGTGTTTCATGGTCAGAGTCCAAAATAGAACTGCCGTTGATAGTAAAAGAAGGCGGCTTTATTTTCCAAAATCGGAAGTGGCATCATCAAAGGCGCCGGAACTGCAGTGATGTCTTCAGAGGCACTGGAACCAAAAGTGACGTCTTCAGAAGTGTTGGAAGTGACATCACCGCAGGTGCTGGAACCGTGCAGCATTTTCCGAGAATGATCTGCAAGGGATTGAGAAAGAAAGTCAGTTCACCTCGCTGACCCCAGGTCTGACGTGGACTTACTATTATTCAGGCCCTTTAGCTGTCTCCATCTAGCAAGTGCGTGACACAGTCCAACGTTCAAAACACTGCATTTTGCATTCATATCGTTAAAGAAACCTTGTACTTACAAAATCATGGAAACATTTCTTTAGATCACCCACACACAAGATACCAATAGTGCCACTGTGTAGTTGTTCATGCAACTGTTAGATAATGTGATGCATATATGATGCAGAAAATGTGATGCATGGTTCATCATGGTGCTACACATAATGTCACTGTAAAATACCACAGTCATAGTGGAATCATTTAACAAATCTGAAATTTATTGTTGTATTACAACACTGTAAATCGCAACGTAGGTTTTCTTTAAATGAAAACAATAATTAGCTTTGGGAATGGTAAATCCAGGCCTAACAAAGGTATGCTGTAATTTTGTTCCATGCCTCATTCATGGCCTGGAGAAGGATCACTTGTTTATGCAGGTGCCTATCATACACTTTCTACTTCCATATGGTGAGAAATTTCTTAGTTGAGAGGAGGATGTGCACAAGTATACGTTGGTGAAATCCCTGCATCAGCTTAGCATGGTATAACCTGGCATTGTCTCACACAATAACATACTGTAGGTCACACCAACAGCTCTACAGACCAGAGTTATCTCATCAAAGAATGCTACAAGAAGCTCTGCATTGCATGAGCCAATACAAGGTCTGTGTCTCACCACACTATCTTCTGATATAGCCACACACATAGTGATGTAGGCCGCATAATGTCTGGGTACTTCAATGGTTGCCCGCTGGCCAACAAAATTCTGACCTCCTCTCCATATCTTGGCCAGGTTGAACCCTGTCTCATCCACAAAAATTAATTTATTATTGTTTCCATCAACATCCAGGGTCATCATCTTCAAAAGTAAAAAAAAAAACATGTTGGAAAGAGAATCACTGATTACAGTATAATGAAGAAAAATCTTTCATTAACGGGCATCATGACAGTGAGTATACCTAAACATAGTCATTCCAGAATTGCTTCACTCTGTCTGCATTTCTCTCAAAAGGTACACAGTATTTTGGGATATTTGGTGCATTTTTAACAGGTGTGCAATGAATATTAGAACATGTTCTATAGAACATCAGAACAATCTAGATAAAAACAGGCCATTCAGCCCAGCACAGCTTGCCAGTCCTAGCTACTTCATTTTTCTAATAAAACATCAAGACTACTTTTAAAAGTCAATAAATTCTTACTGTCTACCACTCTACTTGGGAGTTTATTCCAGGTGTCTGTGATACTCTGTGTAAAGAAAAACTCCCTAATGTTTGTGCAAAATTTACCCTTAACAAGTTTCCAACTGTGTTCCCTTGTAACAGTCTTGATCCATTGTACTAATCCCGTTCATAATTTTAAACACTTCAATCATGTTGTCTCATAATCTTCTTTTGTTTAAAATAAAAAGCTCAGCTGTTTTAATCTTTTTTCATAGTTCATCCCCTGTAGCCCTGTAATGAGCCAAGTCGCTCCTTTCTGGACCTTTTCTAGTGCTGCTATGTCATTTTTGTAGCTTGGAGATCAAAACTGCACACAGTACTCTACAGGAGCCTCAGCAATGCATTATAAAGCTTGAGCATAACCTCATTGGGCTTGTACTTTGCACACCATACTGTATAACCTAACCTTCTTTTAGCCTTCTTAATAGCTTCTAGACACTGTGTGGAGGTTGATTAATGTAGAGTCCACTACGACTCCTAAATCCTTCTCATAAATACTCTTAATTTTCAGACCTCCTGTTGTGTATTAAAATATAATAATTTTATTTCCTATAATAATAGGAAATGTAATAAGTCTTTACATTTATATAGCACTTTTCTCACTATTCAAAGCGTTCTTTACACAGGGTATAATACTTTACATTTGCTAACATTCAATTTCATCTGCCACTAATCTGCCCAAGCCTGTATGCTGTCCAAGTCCTTCTGTAATGATTTAACTGATTCCAGATTATCTGCCAATCCACTTACCTTGGTATCATCTGCAAACATAACCAGCCAGCTTGTTTTACTTATATTCCTATCCAAATTATGTATATACAGTATATATATATATATATATGTATATGTATATATATATATGTATATGTATATATGTATATATATATATGTATATATGTATATATATATGTATATGTATATATATGTATATATGTATATATATATATATATGTATATATATATGTGTGTGTATGTATATATGTATATGTATATGTATATGTATATGTATATATATATATATGTATATGTATATATGTATATATATATATGTGTATATATATATATATGTATATATGTATATATATGTATATATATGTATATATATGTATATATATATATATATATATGTATATATATATATGTATATGTATATATATATATATATATATGTATTAAAAATAGCAGTGGTCCTAGCACTGACCCCTGTGGAAAACCACTTTTAGCATCAGCCAATTCTGATGGGGTTCCTTGCAACATCACCCTCTGCTTCCTGTGTCTGAGCCATTTCTGCACCCATCTAAAAACATCACCTTGAACTCCCAACTTCTTTTAGTTTGATGCTCAATCTGTCATGTGGCACCTTATCAAATTATTTCTAAAAGTCCACATAAATGATATAAGCTCCACTTTGATCATACCCTTGTTTTGCTTCCTCCTGACTGTTCAGAAAAACTTTTGTAATCACCATGAGCTGCTTAATCTTATCCTTAATAATTCCTTACATTACTTTTCCTGTGATGCATGTTAAGATTACTGTCTTATAGTTGCTTAGATATGCCCGGTCACCCTTTTTGTATAACAGCGTAATATTTGCAATTTTCCAGTTCTTCAGAATTTCCCCAGTGTACAGTGACTTCTTAAGAATATGTGTCAAGGGTTTTTGTATATGTACTTGCCAACCTCCTTAAGAACTCAAGGGTAAATAAGATCTGGTCCTGGTGATTTGTTTGATTTCAGCCTATTTAATCTGAGCAGTACTTCTCCTTTACAATTTCAAAATCAATCAGTACCTCCTTAGTAGTTCCATTTACCATTGGGAAGTTATCTACTTCCTCACTTGTGAATATCTCAGAAAAATGCCTATATAGAGCATCCGCTGTTTCACTATAAATATTTTTTAATTCCCCTTTAATATTCCTGATGCACTTCACATCTTCCTTGACTGTTCTTTTACTATTAAAATACTAAAAGAATCTCTTTGGGTCATCTTTTGCCTTATACGCTATATTCCTCTCCAACTGTCTTTTAGCCTCTCAAATATCCTTAATATGCCCTATGATTCAAACTGCAGTTATTAGTCTTATATGCCTTTTTTCCTTTGCACTGCTCCTTAGCTGTCTACACACTGAAAAGCTTATCCCAGCCTATCTACCTTTGACATTGCCGCATTTGCTCAAAATAGGTCCTACCAAAGTTAAACTTAACAGTTTCAGGGCCGGTTTTTACATAATGCTAAGAACGCATACTTACACTTTGACGCGTCCTCTGAGCACATCCTCAGAAATTAACATGACGTATATGTGAGTTGCAGTACGAGCAAAAAGTCGGGATGCACAGTGTGATCAAGTCGGAAAATGACTTCAGAGTCCCTGTTTACTATAAACATGTGACAGAAATCCACTTTGTAGATCCTACTGGATCGATGTGTGTGGTTTGATGAATGGTTTGATACGGTGAAGCAAAATGCCAAAATACAAATGCATTCGTGGTGATTTTACATTCAAGCGTCGCATATTCCTCAACGTAATGACACAATACATTTTTTCAATTCTGAAAGCAAAATTACTGTAGAAACATGACTTTATACTATAGAAAACATTTAAATAGTCATAAACTATTCTGTGCTACACAGTGGCATTCATTATACAGACATCTGACAACTAAGAGCACCCTACAGTACTATTTTGTTCACTGTAGTGCATGCTGAAGACTTACCACATTCCCCCACACCCCTCAAATGAGGCCTATGGTCACATCTCTGGAGAGGCCCATGCCCTTTTTATGATGAGGCCCATGGGCTTGTCCCCTGCCATTCCTGTGACCATCACATCTTCGATCATGTCGATCAAACACAGGAAGCTCTGCAGTCTATTTGTGCATTTGAACTTTAGGAATACAAGTAAATAAATAAAGGTAAATAATCTTCGATCTGGCTTTTATATAAGTAACATATAAATGTTTTTTTTTTTTTTATATAAAGACCATCACAAAACATAATCACAAACAGGACTTCGCACAATAACTTTGAAAGCTCTGTATGCCCTGCTTTTTCTTTGAAGGACACGTGTAGGGCAGACTGACAGGTAGGATGATGCCCGACCTGTTGCTGCATCCAAAATGTGCCATCTTACGCCTTTATGCCTGGTTCAGCTGCGTTGTTCTTATGTGTGAGTGGATGTTATTTGTGGGGAGGACTTCTGTTCTCTTTCTTCAATGTAGAACCTTCATCCTCATCTGAGTTCACCTCTGTTATAGCATGTCTTTATTTAAAAACAAGCAGTGTCATATCAGGGGGAGTGTGAACATGAACGTGACTGAAAGAATAAAACTGAATTAAAAAAAAAAAAAAGTAAAAAAAAAATGTACACCAGCTGTTACAGACTCAAATCAAATGTATGTTTTTATTCTATAATAGTAAGAATAAGAGGTGCGCACTACTCAAAACAGAGGCGCCGAGATCAAACCAGGAATGTTTTGATTATGAGTCAGCAGTTCTTACTGCTGGACTACCCAAGATGTCGTGTCAATATCAATGCCGTACCCTAACCAGAGTTCTTTTATTGAAGAATATAACTGTAGAAAAAGCGCACTTGTTTTGTTATACTTGTACCTTTTTTGAAAATGTTTATTTGATATTTGGGCTTCAGTCTTTACACATTATATATCTACATTTTGTCAATTAATACCAAAATGCTAAAAATATTTCTTTTTTAGTTATATGTTCAATAATTCCTGCCTCACATTTCATCCTAAAATTTACAAAGATTATTGTAGACACGGAACATACATGAAATGTATGTATTCTAAATGACAATATATTATTTACCCTCTAAAATTCCATGCACCACACAACCAGATAAACAGACTTTAGCTCTGAGAATCTTCTCTGCGAATTGAGGTGCGTCAATAAGGGTGGGGGGGGATTAACAGGTTGCTTGCTGCTTGTACTGATCGACACATTTACGAAACAAAAGATGCTGATGAAGAGATGCAAAGGAATTGGGTGGACTGGGATTACAAGATTTTTTCGTAGGCTTCAGGGATTCTAGTGTTAAGAGGAATGCCAACAGTTACTTATTATTTAGAGCAGTTGTATCACATGATAGTTAGATCACTGTAATAGTGTATAAATTGTAATGCTTTGATGCTGAGTCATTTGAACTGGTGATTTCAGTTCAGTGAACAAATGGTTTGTTCACTGATTTATGTGTATTGTATACAAGCAACTGGAAAAAGTATTAAGAGTTTTGAAAAAAATTTCATTTTGATCATTGTTTGTTTTTTGAAAAATGACATCAAGGTTCAGAAACTAGTGCCAAAATGATTGTAAAAATCTTTAAATTGAAACCCTTTGCCACTTCAAAGTAGACATATTAGGTAGGTTCTGAGGGTTTTGTTTTCATTTTTGAACTCTAGCCCCTTCAGATCTATTTTAAAATGCAAGAACAGCCTATGTATTTTTTTCAACTATATTTCACTCTATAACACAGTTTCATATGGCAAATTAATATATACACTGATTGTGAAGAATACTTCGTTTAAGAAGTTTGAATCTCTTTGGTCAGAGCATCAAAAATCATTTTGGAAGTTTCAAAACTGTTCCTTTAATGTCTCGAGAAGGGTAATATTGTTAGGAAAAAGGAAAAGAGAGTTCCTTAACTCTTTTCAGGGCTGGTGTCGACTTTTGTCAAAAGGAGGAGCTGATGATGGTAAACAATTGTAAACTGTGATAAAACCAGCTGTTACGTTTTAGTTGGACTCTCATTGCTAGAAGGATTGACCGAGACTTCCTATGCTCGTGTGAGTAGCAAGGAGCAAACAACGGCAAAAATGGCACTGACATCTGTCGAGAGGTCAAAGCGAATACGTAAAGCAAAATACTCCATGGACAACGTTATCTCTGAACTGGACGATGACTTGTCGGACTCTGATTTTGACACAAGTGATATAAAACGTATGTGGGAGAGTCCAGCTTCAGCTGATTGTTCCCCAGCTAATCGTGGTACTGACAATGTTCGCCAGGGAGGACTCTCACTTAACAATGATAAGAGGTAGAAACCAGATTGTAATGCACTGCGACCGTGACCGCTACTGCTGTCCAAGCCACGTGAAGAAAGCCCAGCAGCAAGCCTGCTGCTCATTCTCACAGCATGCAGCAACAGACGTTTTATGTTGATTTCAGTGTGAAAACAATAACATTACAGAAACTATGTTTCTTGGAAAAATATTCAGCCCTCAAAGAATTAAAGATCTAGTGACGCTGGATTATTTTCCCTACATGGCAGAGGATCTCAAGAATGATGTTGGTAGTAGAGATTAGCATGATAGTACCCAGTTTCACAAAGCATCATAACTGTCTTGAAAAGAAACATCTGAATCCTAGAAAGAGCACTCAATTCAATGGCGATTTTTCTCTTTTGCCATAGAACTATCTACCAACTGTTTGAACTTATGTAGAATGAACTGGCAAATCCCCATGACACACAGATATTTGCATATGTTTTTATAAAACCTCAAAAAGGCCTATAACCAAGTATCACAAAGGTTCTTGTGGGTGGTGCTGAAAATACTGGGTTGTGGGTATGCTTTTGTAATTCAGTTCATGCATATGCTTAATCAGATTTTTGTTCATGATGTTTAATGAAGGAAATCTGCAATGCAGGCATAGTATTATTGTAGCTTTTAGTTGAGTTTTTATGATAAGGGTTTCCCTATGAATGTTTGACAAGAAGAAATGCAAAAACTGTCATTTAAAGTCAACAGGTACTGTATTGTGGGTGTAATTTTGTACTACACACAAATATATTATTTTCATATTATATTAAAAAATAACTAAGAATTACATTTAAATGCATTTAACATTTTACCAGATGTGACACAGTTGTTTTCTTTGGTTGATTAGAGGTGCTAGAGTTCTTTAACCAAAAAAAAAAATCCCCACACAGAATTGTGTAACATATTTATTTATTTATTCATTCATTTATATTTGACATGGACTTCTAAAGCAAATGCAACAGATCATTAGGTAGAGTAAATGCCACTTATTGGCCAAGACCACTTATGTATTCTTATTATTATCCCCACAGCATGAACAGAGGGACTCCAAGCATTCTGTTCTCAGAAATATTAAACAACATTTCTAGTGCACTGAGATGTGTATATGAGATTCTGCCTCAGTAGTATTTTTTTTTTTTTGGATTTTCAGGAAGCAGCTGTAGTTCATATAGTAAAGCTATCACCAAACAAAATTATTTCAACTAAATAAACAAAAGTTGTAAAGTAATGTTTTATCATATTTTTATCATGGGCATGTTCATAGTCAAGAGCTTCAAAGGAGAGATTTTAAAAATGAAAGACTAAATAAAACTATAAACATGACGATCATTTACAGTTGCCATTATTACATTCTCGCATATATGTATGTGCAGAATTTATGTACATATTTAAGCAAACCCATTATTTATGCAAAATGTAAGCCAGGTTTATTTGATGTAATCTTTTGTGTCCTTGTAACTAAGCCAAATATAAAAACTATAATAATAAAATAATTGTTAATTATGAAGTTCATCACATTAACTTCAGTAGAGGGAGAATAAATAACTAGGATTCTGTCAATTGCTGCTGTGTTCTCAGAGTCACTAAATGGCATTCTTTTTTAGTTTTATTCTTTTAGATTTCATAGTGGCCTCTCATTATGTCAGCACCACACTAAGGCACGATAGAATTATTTTAACCTGGCCCCCACTGTCAGAATAATAGATTTTCCAATAATGCAAAAGGGCAAATGCATTAGCAGTTTTGAATATTCTTTGTACCACTTGCTCCAATTATTGTTCCCACCAGGACTGCCCTGCTCTTACTACTTTTAGCAGTGTTATTATGTGCATTAAAAAGAAGATTGTAAGTAAATTATAAGTAAACATTTTTTTTTGGTTTCATAAAATCTATAAAAAATGCATTCAATATTGAATTTAAATGGAATGGAAAAATAAATATCACAACTCATTTTAATTTCATTTATTACTTATGTTTTGAAAAATGCCTGGTCTTAAGTATTGTCACTTGCAAACAAAAAAATCATTACTCCCTAAAACTACAGCTCTGCACAGAAGTCCAAGTGGTATCTATTTCTTGTTTCATGATCTTTTCTATTCAAAAATGTCAGTAGATAATACTAGTCACAGCGTGAGACGTTTCAGGTAAATTTAAAAGACAATTAAGTGCAGTAAGTGGTGTCCGGGTGGATTGGCAAGATCAAAAAGCCCACGAGTGCGTCCTTGAAATTACACCCAGGTGCACTTGCACAGCATACAGTGCACATTGTCAGTTTACAGTCTACATGGAGGTTTAGTTATATTTTATGAGAGCACATCTTTAGAAATTAAACATACAGCTGCAACAACCATGAAACTTTTGCAGGAGACATCAATGGCTTTGACCTATGATATTAGTTGTATTTGTCTTAGTAGGCATTCACATTTTTGGAATAGATACTGTATTTTATATCCTTTAATACTAGTCTTGGCAGGGCTATAATTTAGCTCAGAAATTGCACTCCCAGGATTTCGATTTAGCAGCTGAACAAAAAAAACAAAAAAAAAACCCAAAAGAACAGTTTATAGTGTCGGGCCTGTCATAGTAAAACATTACAACAATGGTACAAAGAAAGGATATGTGGTAGCAATCCCAGAGAATAACAAGATACAAACTAGAAGATAAGCAAACCATAAAGCAACTACAAGTTACTCTGTTTACATGCTGCCCATATACTCAGTATCAGGGGGAAAGAAAGCAGATGCAGATTTAAGAGATAACAACACAGTTTATTAAGTGAGAATTTTGGTGGTGATAAGGCATATTATGAAGATTATCTGAATGATTTACGGGTTGAGAGGTTTATTTTTTCTTATGGCTTGTATAATCCTCCTAAGCCCTTCTGAAGTGACAAACATCAGAAGTTTTTTTCCATGCAGATATGAAATGAACATAAGTGATCTAGAATTAAACTACCACACATATGGTTGCGCGGTTCTTTCTAATTGTACCTTGTCTAATGTCATTTGTACTATTACAGTCTGCCTAAGGTATGTTAGATTGGAAATGAATGGTTGACACAAGTCCTTTAAAATTCATGTAGAGTATCATTAATGAAGACTGAGCACTCCATAACACAAGTAATGAACCAATGAAGAGGGCCCCAAAATATCCCAATTCTTAAGGAAAGTATTGGATCATATAAAAAATGTTTCTTATACATTGTCAGACTGTATATCACATTTTTAAGGATGTCAAGGTATTTGTTGGGATAGGTCAACAATGTCATTGTTATTTGTTTCTTATTATTATTGAATTATCAGCATGTTTTGGTTAAATGAACTGATCACATGACACAAGACTTTGCAAGAGTTAAACCAGATGTTACCTAAACTGAAGATAACTGAAATTTCCTTTTTTCTGGTTTAGGACACTTTTCAAGCTAGGTCTAAAACTGGATCAGCTTATGAACGTTTAATGTTTAAATGTATTTTTATAGCCTTTTGGAGAATTAAGGAAAACTGTACATGATTTAATCTAAAATGAAATACTTTCAACACACTTTTTCTATGTACCGCACCATTTGAGCTTAAGTTTTCCATCCATCCATTTTCTAACCCGCTGAATCCAAACACAGGGTCACGGGGGTCTGCTGGAGCCAATCCCAGCCAACACAGGGCACAAGGCAGGAAACAATCCTGGGCAGGGTGCCAACCCACCGCAGTGAGCTTAAGTTTTGATTATTCTAATTTACAATCATTAATTGGTTAGTCAGTTTCATTATTAAGTTAAAATAATACATATACTGTTTTAGGTGACAACTCTAACAATACAATGCATACTGATTTAGGTGTCCACTCTTAACAGATTCCAACTAATATTAGTATTAGTAATACATTTAAATTAGACATTGCAGATGCCCATATCAAGTTTATGGTTGCCAGGGAAAAGAGAAATAAAAAATTAAAATAACAACCTTAAGAAAATCATATTTTCATTTATTTTTCTACCTGAACCATTGATTAAACTGCTCAGAATGGTAAATGTATCCTAACATTTCATAAATGAGCTTTCTCTATTAGTATCACAGGAAATTGGCACAATTCCCTACAGCACACAGGCAAATATTAAGTCCAGTGAACTAAATAAATGTTAAATCCAGTGAAATGGAGCTGTGAGGCAGCAACACTAACGTTGTGCTACCCAAGTATTAAATGGAATTCTGAAAATGGGTAATGGGAAGGAATTCTGTTTCTCCCTCCTTTCCTCATGTTGGCCATATGACATGTATTGTACCTCTTTCAATACCCTTTTATTGCCATTAACCAATAACAGAAATTATTCATTTTTCACTATAGACTCCTTTTGGATTTTTTGCAGGACTTATTTAAACTGGCTTCTTATCCTTAATCAGGGTTCTTCAATGTGTCTAAATGTTTATTTCTAAATCTTTCAGCTTTTGATTTTTTTTAATTTTGTTTCACTTAGCTCCTGATTTTTCATTTCACCCTTTGGTCCAGTTTTGGTTGACCAGCTTAATGATCTTTATTTATTTATTTTTTGTGACCATATTTATATGTCCATCAGCTACTCAACTCATTTCTTCAAAACCACCTCTAAATAGCAACATTAGTGGCTGTCTTCTCTCCTGGCTGTTTGTAGTTATCATACCTATGTACATTGAAAGTCTTGAACTTTGGGCACTACAGTTAAGGAGTTGATCGTCTGGCGCAAGTATTAAAGAGTAAAATGTGATATAATCATTGTACCAAGTGGATTCTGCAGAATTTGAATGGCTCTTTTCAGCCTCAAGGTATGTAGTTGGAGCTTTAAATCAAATAAGATTTTTTCCTGTTTAACTCAGTCAGTCATTCAGTCATGTATAAACTGGAAGTAAAATGGTGTTTCACCTGATTCATTACTTCCTCAGGAGCCTATGGTTACACTCTGTTTTTATTTTGGATGGAAACAACTTGCAAGTGGTTTTGGTTTACATTCTAGGAAGGGAATAAGCTTGACATTTTTGATTTTCACATTCTTGACTGGGTGACAACTTGGTTTTACCAACTGTTTTTTTTCTGGGGAAGGTGTGAGGTTCCCTTCCCCCCCCCCAAGACATAATCCACTTTCTGTGAAGCAAGGTTCTTTTTAGGAATGCCCTACCTCTATGCCACTTACTATCCACTGTTCACAATTACTACCCTGTACCTTTGGAATACAGCCCACATTTCACACCTAAAACTTCTACTGTTATCTTCTTCTTCCTCCTACTGGATTCCTTCTGTGTGGTAGAGTATCACTTGAACGCACAGCACAAGTACACCCTACTTCTGGAAAATCTCCCCGCCAACCCCTCTTACCTGATGTCTAGATCAATAAGCAAGTCAGAAATGCATATGTTTTCAATTTATCCATTAACATACAGTATCATATACATTATTTTGACAAAGCAGAAGAAACTAGATGTAACAGATTACATGATATGACCTGAGTTCGAGCGGCATTTTTATGTTAGCAGCATCACTCTATCAGTCCATCATAATAGGTGATTTCAGTCTCTCTTCTGTCCTCAGTTGGCCAGCCCTTGCAAAAAGCAGTTACATCTTGCTTACAGTTATCTGGGTCACACTCAGTCGCTGAACATCTGCAAGCTTTCTCACTTATCTGGATTTGTGCCTGTATCAGTTGACTCTCAGCTTCAGCATGCTGGCGGTTTTGTATGACCTCTCCCTCAAAAGCTCTTCATCAGTGCCCACACTTTAACTTTCTTTTGAGGGCCCCAGTTTGTGACCTTTTAGATAAGAGATGTGGTTGAGGGTTCAGACAGTCTATTAGCCCAAAATGTGACTTGTATTACTTTTGTTTAACCTTATTTAAGAAAGTCTTCTTTTAACTTGTATTATTATTAAGCATAATACAAACTTAACAATAATTGCAAAAAAATGCATCACTAGTGTAACAGCAAAATATTCTGTCATCACCACACCATAATTCATTGATGAATATATTGTTGACTCACTGCTGCCTGTACAGTAACTCTTTTAGACTTAAGATTTTTGTGACTTTGATAAATTTAGTTTTTCTGTTATATGTCCTTTTTCAGTCTTCTGTAGTTTAAATTGATTTTTGTACTTTTTAGCTTTTTTTTTCACCTATCCTTTGTATTTATGGTGAATTGATGTCATGCTCTCATCATGTCCATGCCCACTGAAGTACCCTTTATCATAAGACTTACAACCTGACAATTATTGTAACAGGACTCAAACAATTTTTTGGCCTTTAACTGTGGCTCACATGAGTTTACTTTATTGGTATTTGTTTACCAGGATTCCATTACTTGATATTCGCTCAGTCTCTAACTTTTGTGTTATTTGTGTTTAGACTGCCCATATTTTCAGTACATTTATACCCGCTCCTTATATCTTGTTTTCCTCTTTTGGTTCATTAAACTTTTGTCATATGATTATGACAAATATCACTTCCTGGATCCTTCTTCAAACACCATTAGTGACTAATGTCTGTTTGTTGCCACAAATTCTTCTTTACCCATTTATCTCCAGCATCTCACCCTAATGCGGTGAAACTCCAGTGTTTGTTGATATAACATGAATATGTGGCACAGACCTAAAGGGTAGTAGGTGCACTTGAGAACATGACCTGTCTCATCTAATGTTCAGGATAATTTCAAACACGTGTTTCATTTCTATCACAAATATTCTGTGTAAATTCTCCATGTAATTTTGTGTGAAATGTGAAATAGATTTATTTCTTTTGACAATTTTTTACATGGCAAAATGCTGTCACATTGTTATATTGATGCACAATGTCCCTGCTGCACCATCCTGCTAGTAGTGATTTAGCTCCCTCATAGAGATTTACTGATGTGAGAGGGTCTTAACAGAAGCTGCGTAATTTTTGTTTCTCAAATTCCTGCTGTGCCTCATTTTACATGCTATAAACTAGCATCTTACAATAGTAAGACCAATAGCACTTTTACTTTTATACTTTATTCAATGTTGTTATCTTCAATCAAAATCAAACAATTCAAATAGATCACTTGAGCTGTCACTTCAGATAGCAGGTAATGCAAAGTCTATGATTAATTGTCTAGCTATTAAATGTAATAGGTACACAATTTTTTTATGTTATTTTCATTGCTTACCCATTTTTGTGTGCAATAATAAATATACATTAACTTCAATCCCAATTATTTAACTTTGCCTACATTTGCATCCAAACTGTTTGTAAATTTTCTTATGCTACACTGCCTTATTAATACTAATGCATTCAATTTCAGCTATTATATAAATAATCCTAACAATTTAAGTGCAAAGATAATATAAAATTCATTTAAATACTAATTTTATTTTTCATAAACATAATGGATTATGAAGTGAATTATATGTTATTTGTCTGATAATGATTACTTGGACATGTGCATCCCTGATTTTAAAAGACCCTGCAATCAAAGAAAAATTTGAAGGCGAATGTATTTCTTCATTTGCCAAGTGTTCTTGCCACTTGGAAGTTCACATTATAAAAGTGATGCTGATACACCTATCACCAGCTTTCATCATAGTCATGATGTAGTCCTAAGTTCAGAAACATTTGTTTTGTGGTACATTGAAGAAAAATGTGTTCCCTTCAGAAATTTTGATTTTCGGGAACACGTAAAAATCACAAGGAGCTAAATCAGGCGAATACGGAGGATGATGGAGGACTGGAATGTTTTAGCAGTCGAAAACTGCTTTACAGAAAAAGAGAAAATTTGCGGAAAATTTGATGTTGATTCGCTGTTCCATTTTTTTTTTTTCATCCAACATTATCTCGGCAACTCGTGTAGCAATTGTTGTGCAAATACTGACTGGGCTATTAACAGGATATACATAGCTGTTTGGCAGTTTAAGAGGGCATGTAGGAGGGGATATAGTTCTATGATTCACATTCAGCTGACCTCCAGATGGTTTTCCAGGAAAGCCCCAATTCCAGTCCGGTTATTTTTGTATATATATATATATATATATACTGTAAACAAGGCGCTTTATAGCGCCCGACCCAGCACAGAATACGCAGAGGCACGTGTTCACACTCAAGGTCTTTTATTTTTTCCTCTTCAGCCGTGGGCACACGTCTTCCCCGTGTCCCACCGGCCCAACACAGTCCAAAGCACAAACACACAAAGAAACCAACACAAACCCACACTTTCCTGCTCCACCACTCCTCCCAGGCAACCTCGTCCTCTTCCTCCCGATTCTGGCCTCGATTGCTGGGAGGCAGGCCCTTTTATACCCCACCCGGAAGTGATCCAGGTGCCTGACCAGCTGGTCTTAATTGCACCTCCGGGTGGGGCTGATAAACCGTCCAGTGTGGTGGCTGGCTCTCTGCAGCACCCCCTAGCGGCCACCCCATCTCCCAACCGGGCTGCTGTGGTGGACTCCATGTCCCATGGAGCCACGGGGGAGATTGAGGAGGAATCCATTGCCAGGGAGAGTGCCCCAAGCGCCCCGGGGGAGGTATTGCAAAGTCCATGATGGCTCCCCCGGGACGTATGCATCAGAGGCGTCCCGGCCGGGCATGGAACCCGGCTGTCCGTCACAATACTAATAAAAGGCAAAGCCCTCACTCACTGACTCATCACTAATTCTCCAACTTCCGTGTAGGTAGAAGGCTGAAATTTGGCAGGCTCATTCCTTACAGCTTACTTACAAAAGTTAAGCAGGTATCATTTCAAAATTCTACGCATAACGGTCAACAATGTTCGCCATGTTGAACTTTCTTATTCATGGCCCCATCTTCACGAAAATTGGTAGGCGGCTTCCCTGCGCTAACCGAAACCGATGTACGTACTTATTTCGGTGGTATGATGCCACTGTCAGCCGCCATATTGAATTTTCCAACGTCACTAATTCTCCAACTTCCCGTGTAGGTAGAAGGCTGAAATGTGGTATTTATGTCGGTGGTAAGATGCCACTGTCGGCCACCATATTTTCAACGGTCTTTGTTACTTATGGGCCCATCTTCAAGAAATTTGGTACACGGGTTCCCAACGCTAACTGAATCCTACTTACATACATACGTCCATAGCCTGCAGCTCGGTCACCGTGTGAGGCGCCATTGGGTCCCCCATCAAAACACCTCCCACGTAGTTGGCTGCCTGCCTATATAAGGCCGTTTGTCGCTCCAGTCTCTACATTCCCTTCCTTGCTTCGCCACGGGATTCAAAGTCTCCCTGCTGATAACTACAGCCTTTTTATTTAATCCACGGCTTCTCCGCTGTTTTATTGTTTTTATTACGATTATAGTTATTGTGTAGGTATTTTAGACTTACTTTACATTGTTCAGGTACCCATTTCCTTTATCATTCCAACCGTACCCCCATTAACATGTCTATCGAGGTGATCACCATCGATCAGAGAACTGTCACTTACCGAGTGGTTTCCATGCCCGGAGATGGCACCTACCTTTTCCATTCTCTTTTTTACATATTGCACGGCCATATCAGGCTCACTCTTGATATCCGGAGGAACATTGTGTCTTATGTATTGAATGACTGGGACAGGTTCAAGGTGTGGACTGATGACGGTACAGGAGATAATTATACTACACAGGGGCACTATAAGAGTGAAATGCTTAAGCCCTTCACTTATGCATCTGCATGTGAGTTGATGGCTGCCGGTGAATTGTTTGGTTGTCGCTTTCAAGTGTACCGAAATGGCCAAATATTTTACACCTTTCGACAACCGCCAATGCCTCTTAAGTAGTGGACACTTTGATGTTTATGAATGTTTTAACTCTCAAAAGCTGGATGTGAAGTTATCGATGAAACCGGTTGTATACTTACAACGCTTGACAGATGCCGAATGTCTCTTCAACACAAGTCCTACAAATACTGTCGTAATTGAAACATACCATGAAACTCAAACCGATTATGACAGCAGCAATCCAAGCTGTGAGATTTGAAACAAGATTACTGTTCACATGGCCAACTGTACGTTGCATGCTCAAGAGTAAGCTCAGTGCACAGCTTGGTCATATTACAACCGGAGGGCCGAACTCACAATGTTTTATACAAAGAGATCCTTAACAAATAATTATTGGTATATTTTCCCTCAGTTTAAAAAGGTTTAATTTTCTTCTTAATAAAAATTTTAAGGCAGTACTTCTCCGCTGCAAAGCGCTGGTATTTTGTATTTATATATATATATATATATATATATATATATATATATATATATATATATATATATATATATATATATATACACACACTGAATAGTTTTACTGTCAAATGATGCAAAGAGTACGTGACACGTGTTTTGACCTAATTCTGGGCTCATCAGGCGTACACACTCACTTCACCCCCTCTCGGGGAATCGAACCTCGGACGTCAGCGCTAGAGGAAAAGCCTAGAATCGTCAATGCACCTAACCTGCGTGCTTTGGATATAACATGTATAATTTCGTGCATTTTAACCAGTTTACATCTCTCAACTTGATAAAAATTTGTATATAATCAATTTATATGAAACTTTACTTCAATAATATACACATTATGTTTGCGTGCACACCTTACTGTACAATTATTTCAATGAACTCGTGTATTGTTGAGCACATAGTGTCCCCATTTATAGCCCACTACACAGCGGCTGAATTTGATCACGCATTCACACGTATAAAAAAAATTATAATTCCTTACGTTTTTATAGCGCCTTTCTTACTACTCAAAGCAATTTGTAAAAATAAATAAAACAACAGAAAGGAAGCCCCCCGGACACAAACCAGTGATCATTTAACTGCGAGTCAGCAATCTTACTCCTACCACCACCTCTTCCTGTTAGATATGGTGCATTATAATTTTGAGCACTACTTTTTTATTTTAAACTGTCTTAAATAAATTCTATCAAAAAGGTCTTTTAAAAAGCCAATTTGAAGCAAAGAGGGTAAGTAAAAACTAGTCAATGAAAAATGCTTATGCATAAAAAAAGATTGTATTGTCAAAAAAAAGAGACTTTTCCACCTTGTTGACGTGAATCATCTTTAAATGAAAGGCCGCCAAATAAGTAATAATAGTAATCGCCACGCTGCTTTCTGTCTTAAACGAACTAACTTATTATTGGGTAAAAAAAATGATCGTCTTTGACAGATACACTTAATCAGTAGTATGTGCGACCCACGATTTGTGAGTTTGAGTGTGTGTGTTGTGTACGTGTACGTGCGTGGGTGTGGTTTTGTCAGTTTTACTATAAAAACAGTTAGACATCAGTTATTTGTGAAGCAGGAATATTCTGGTTATTCTGATCCCTGATCAGCATTTAAAAGAAACAGCACAACTCCATTGTTTTCCTCCGTAACATCCTTTCAGCAAATAGAAGTTCCTTGCAAAAGCAGATCGCACTTTAATGAAATGCTTCCAATACGGAATAACAGAAATCACCGGGCGGCATTCGGTCAATGATAAACCAGCGTATCATGAGGTAAAAAAATGGGGCGTACTGTGGTTGAGATCAAAGCTTTCCGGTAACTCTGCTTTTGAGAAGAATCTGTCATGGGAGGGACAAGAGGGAGCGAGTGAGGCAGGTACAATGAGCCAGGGCGGGACGAAGCAGGGCGTGGAGGCGGATATCTGTGCGAGTGTTTTAAATAATGAAGGAAAAAAGTGTTTTGAAATCAAGGACCCCCAACCAAGACGGCGTACGTAACAAAACATGGCAGACAGGCATATGCTACTTGTATAAAATACATACAATAATGACAACAATATTGAAGCAATAATGAAGCAAAGGGGAGATGCTAAACTTAAGTGGCCATGCGCTGTGCCTGCCTGCAAATTCCAACCGATCTATATACACCAATGTATATATCTGAACTGACCTATAAATCCAAACAGATCTATCTCAACCAATATATATATACTAGTAAAATACCCGCGCTTCGCAGCGGCGAAGTACTGCCCTAAAAGTTTTATTAAGAAGAAAATGAAACCTTTTTAAACTGAGGGAAAATATACCAATAATTATTTAAGTATCTCTTTGTATACCACATTTTGAGTTCGGCCCTCCGGTTGTAATATGACCAAGCTGTGTGCTGAGCTTACTCTTAAGCATGCAATGTACAGTTGGCCATGTGAACAGTAATCTTGTCTCAAATCTCACAGCTTGGATTGCTGCTGTAATAATCAGTTTGAGTTTCATGGTTTGTTTCAATTACGACATTATTTGTAGGACTTGTGTTGAAGTGACATTCAGAATCTGTCAAGCGTTGTAAGTATACAACCAGTTTCATCAATAACTTCACATCCAGCTTTTGAGAGTTTAAACATTCATAAATCAAAGTGTCCACTACTGAAATCGTCACCTGTGAATCTAAGATGTTTAAGAGGCATTGGCGGTTGTCCAAAGGTATAAAATATTTGGCCATTTCGGTACACTTGAAAGTGATAACCGAACAATTCAGCGGCAGCCATCAACTCACATGCAGATGCATAGGTGAAGGGCTTAAGCATTTCACTCTTATAGTGCTCCTGTGTAGTATAATTATCTCCTGTACCATCAGTCCACACCTTGAACCTGTCCCAGTCATTCAATACATAAGACACAATGTTCCTCCGGATATCAAGAGTGAGCCTGATATGGCCGTGCAATATGTACCAAAGAGAATGGAAAAGGTAGGTGCCATCTCCGGGGACGGAAACCACTCGGTAAATGACAGTTGTTTGATCGATGGTGATCACCTCGGTAGACATGTTAATGGGGGTACGGTTGGAATGATAAAGGAAATGGGTATCTGAACAATGTACAGTAAGTCTAAAATACCTACACAATAACTATAATCGTAATAAATGAACAATAAAACAGCAGAGAAGCCGTGGATTAAATAAAAAGGCTGTAGTTATCAGCAGGGAGACGTGAATCCCGTGGCAAAGCAAGGAAGGGAATGTAGAGACTGGAGCGACGGACGGCCTTATATAGGAAGGCAGCCAACAACATGGGAGGTGTTGGGATGGGGGACCCAACGCCGCCTCACATGGTGACCGAGCTGCAGACTATGGACGTATATATGTACATAAGTAGGATTCAGTTAGCGTTGGGAACCCGCATACCAAATTTCTTGAAGATGGGCCCATAAGTAACAAAGACTGTTGAAAAGTTCAATATGGCGGCCGACAGTGGCATCATACCACCGAAATAAGTACCAAATTTCAGCCTTTTACCTACATGGGAAGTTGGAGAATTAGTGATGTTGGAAAATTCAATATGGCGGCTGACAGTGGTGTCATACCATCGAAATAAGTACATACATCGGTTTCGGTTAGCGCAGGGAAGCCGCCTACCAAATTTTGTGAAGATGGGTCCATAAATAAGAAAGTTCAACATGGCGGACGTTGTTGACCGTTATGACTGTTACGTGTTGAATTTTGAAATGATACCTGTTTAACTTTTGTAAGTAAGCTGTAAGGAATGAGCCTGCCAAATTTCAGCCTTCTACCTACACGGGAAGTTGGAGAATTAGTGACATTAGAAACTTCAATATGGCGGCCGACAGTGCAATCATACCACTGAAATAAGTACGTACATTGGTTTTGGTTAGCGTAGAGAAGCCACCTACCAAATTTCATGAAGATGGGGCCATAAATAAGAAAGTTCAACATGGCGAACGTTGTCAACCGTTATGACCGTTACGTGTAGAATTTCGAAATGAAACTTGCTTAAATTTTGTAAGTAAGCTGTAAGGAATGAGCCTGCCAAATCTCAGCCTTCTACCTACATGGGAAGTTGGAGAATTAGTGATGAGTGAGGGAGTCAGTCAGTCAGTGAGGGCTTTGCCTTTTATTAGTATAGATATATCTGAACAGATGTATCTGAACCGATGTATATATCTAAACCGATCTATTTAAACCTATATATATATATATATATATATATATCCTAACCAATGTATATTAACCAATATGTATATCTCAACCAATGTATATACCTGAACAGATGTATTCAAACCAATGTATCTCAACCAATATATACTAATAAAAGGCAAAGCCCTCACTGACTCACTCATCACTAATTCTCCAACTTCCCGTGTAGGTAGAAGGCTGAAATTTGGCAGGCTCATTTCTTATAGCTTACTTACAAAAGCTGCATATGTTTCATTTCGAAATTCTACGCGTAATGGTCATAACTGGAACGTATTTTCGTCCATAAATACTGTAATAGAATGCAGCTCGATAGCCATGGGAGGCGGAGTTTCGTATTAAAATATTTAACTAATCACATTTCAGCCGTCATTTGTTGCCAGGCAGAGAGAATAGGCTGCAGCTCGATAGCCGTGGGAGGTGGAGTTTCGTATTAAAGCATGTAACCAATCACATTTCAGCCATCATTTGTTGCCAGGCAGAGAGGCTTTCACAATCTGTTGTGGAGGCACTCTAACACAGAATAAATGTCGATTAACCTGTTGCTTCAACCAATCAGATTTTGAGTTGGTGTCAGTAGGGCCCTCTAGCAGGCGTACGGCAACATCACCGTATTCAGACCCATTGATTGGATAGAAGCCGATATTAGGAACTCTACGAGGCTATTGAATGCACCGCAAACGCTAAGAGCGAAAGATCGTCGCGTGCACTACGGCCAACTCCATGGCAGGATTCTGGACAATATTCTTTGCCAGACACAGACCAAATTTCAAGACCATGAAAAACTGATGTTTGTCATGCTCCTCGAGCCCTGGAAGTTTTGGGAATACAAGAAAAATTTCATGCATGCAGCCTTCTCCACTTTAACACAAGAGCCACGGAGCGCTTTTTGATCTGTCTCGGCTAAAAACAGAACTGACTGTAATGTATGCCATGGATGATTTTGCAGGATTATCTCCCACTCATCTCCTTGACTTCCTTAATCAGAAACATCTGCATGAGAGCTGTTCACATTGGTATATTTGGCGGTGAGCATTCCTGTGTAAACTGCTTCTGTCGAGCGGACATTTTCAGCCCTAAAGCGAAATCAAACTTATGCCAGAAATACCATAGGGCGGTTTCACCTTTCAGGATTAGCTTCGATGGCGATAGAAAGTGAGGTTTTAATGGAACTGAAGCGCACGGATAACATATGACAGAGTAATTGAACTGTTTTTGAGGAAAGAGAGGACGATGGATTTTGTTTACAAATGATCCAAATTTTGGTGAGTAAAATGTTGTGATTTTCCTAAATAATATTGCAAGTTTATGAGTTATTATTGATGGTTTTTATGTGTGTCGCGGCTGTGGCTGCAGTAGAAATGAACTTATTCATTCCTGGTTTGTCTATAAAATAAAGGCATTTATTGTGGCTACAGGAGTATATATATATATATATATCTTCTTAGATGTAAACCCTACATCTTCTTAAAAGAATCACAAAAGCAACCTTGAATGTTGCAGGGTTTTAGTGACCCAAACTCACCTTAAAGGACAGTAAGTAGCCGTGCACTGCAATTTACCAAGAGAGTCACGTTTTGATGGCGCCGATTACACTCCTTTCCACTGTCCAAGGAGCCGACAGGGCACTTGAAGTGTCACAAACAGTGCGAAAAGAGAGGATGCTGCCCAAAACTGTAAAGCTGTCGACCCGGCAGAGTAGCCCGACATTCCACGCCTCCCAGCGTCTACTTTGTTGTCACGACCCCTCGCCGCTGAAGGTGGTCTCGTCTTCACATTGTTTACAGTTCGGCGCAGTTAAAAAGTAGAAAAATGCAAAGCTGTTTTCTTCATCTCTTCTACTATCAGGTACTGCCAATTAAAAAAAAGTTACAATGTGGCAGTTTCCGCAACAGTCACTTGGACGAATAAATAAAACTTCTCTGTCAGAACGTGCCTGGTGGAGGACTGCTGGAGTCCAGAGAGGATGGCTGGGAGAGGGTGACGCGTGGCACACTTCTATGGGATAGATCGGCGTGTTTGTGTTTACTTCTCTTCAATATCAGTAAAATAACTGCCACACAAATAATAACAATTTGTAAAGACGATATAAAAATGGCGTCCACAAATGAAGTGATTAGTTCCTGTATTATAATATGTTCTGTGGTCATACATAATTTCCGTTTCGCGTGGTCATACGCAATTTCCATTTGAAACGTGAAAAAAATTATATATATATAGATTTGATATTATCCGTATGTATGGTGTTATTGTCAATACCCCGTATGTATGGTGATCGCGTCAATACCCCATATGTGTGGTGTTTGCGTCAATACCTCAACTCAATACAAGTTAGAACCATGCAATGGGACTCTGCCTCTGTAGTTAGAACATAATGTGGCAAACGTGGATGCAGTATTGCACGATTGGCTAAGAATGTTCGAATGTTTCAGTGACGCTGTTGGACGGCCGAGTATAGTAAGTCGGTGTTGGTTCAAGCAGATAACAGTAAGTTCGGTTGGTTTTTGGAACGTTGGTTTGGTGGGGCGTACTTTCCAGGACTAACATCATCGACTGACTTAAACCCTTCGACAGCTCCAGATTCGTAAGTAATTTAGAATGTATCATCATTTGCTTGACACGTCGAAATCTATCTTTGGGCATTTTGGTTTTGGCATCCATCCTTCTGACATCCTATTGGCAACCAACATTTATTATGTTGTACAGTAGTATGCAAATTATTACCAACAGTCATTGTTTAAACTTTAGCCGATCTCAGATCTAAAATGACCATGCCAACATAATTATTACTCCAACTCTGATTACAGTTGTAAAATACGGTTTGTTTTGAAAATTTGTTTGCCGGAAAAAATCAAATCAGGTGTGCCGAAGAGCTGAGCTTACATCTCGCAGCCCCGTTTAAACAGGAAGCTCTTCATTACATCGGCCGCAAAGGTCTATTTTAAGCACAAATCAGTGCCATGATAACAAAATCATTTCAAGGACTTAAAAAATAAATAATTCTTCACAAATGTAGAATTTTAGGCCGATTCGATCGGGCTCCCTGTCTCTAGTATGTATATATATATGTGTGTTTATATACATATATATATATTGTGAACGTGGCCTGGGCACGACAGGCAGACATGTTGTTTTCCACCACCACACGTTTATTTACAATTATATACAATGTTCACAAGTGCACACAAACCCCAAAGTAATTGCCAACACACAATGCCTTCTCCTTCGGGCCGCCTTCTCTCTCTCTTCTCCTGCCTCGTCCTGCTTCCACCCAACTCCAGCCTCGACTGACGGGAGATGGCCCCTTTTATATTATCCTGGATGAGCTCCAGGTGTGTCCCGGCATTCCTCCCTGGACACGCCCCAGTGTGGCGGAAATGCCGGCTGTTCTCCCGGAAGCTCTCTGGGTGTCCCTTTTCTTTTTCCCCCCCAGCACTTCCTGGTGTGGCGGAAGTGCTGAGGTCCAGGGTCCCCAAGGCATTGGGGTGCCCCCTGGCGGTGACCACGGGTCCCTATATATGTATGTATATATATATGTATGTATATGTGCGTGTGTGTATATAAATCCTTTCGTTTCCTGAATGCAGTTAATTCAACAATTCATTAATGGGGATCTGAGCATTTCCCAGAAGTATTGTGTGCAAGAGCCTCTTTAAAGTTGCAGATTGACCTTCTTTGTGCCATTATTGATATTTCATCAAGGTCTTCTAAGTTTCTCATATTTCTGAAATTCATTCATGCTATGTTGATTGGCAACTCTGGATTACCCCAATATAAATAAGTATGCCTATGTGTTTATTTTTTGACTTTGATACTGAAATTGCCTTTTCCTGACCTTTGGAGGTCAGAGCATAGGGTCAGCCATTGTACAGTGGCCCTGGAGCAATTTTCAGGTTCAGGATCTTGCCCAAGGGCTCAGCGAAGCGGGGTCCCTTCTGGTAGTAATGGGATTTGAACAGACAACCTCTCAGATACCAGCACAGATCCTTATCCTTTGTCTTGCAATCGATACTTATGAGCCCCAGTTTCTCGATGTCACATTCACTTCCTTTAGCTACATGTTTTGATTGTTTTTCCTGTCATGTCTAGTTGGTGATAATTTCTTAGTGTATAAATTGCTAGGTTTTACTGTGTGTTTGTTTGTGCTTGAAATGTGTGTTTTCTGAATTGTGTGTCTGTCAGCTGCAACCACCCCTGGAATGAAATACAATATGCACAGTGATCTAGCAGTGTTATTTGCATATTATTTTTACAGTAGGAAATCTTTTGCCCGCAACATGTTTTGTATAACTAACAATAGAAAATGCAGTTTTGTAAATAAAGCAGTATCTATACATTGTGTTTAATCCTTGCCACAGTACACTGCTCCTCAAGTCCTACATTTCACAACATTATACATGGTTCTATATATATTTTTTTTTAACCTTAACGACCTAACAGTCTTCTTCAAAGCTGGCATCTTGTGCACTATTGATATCTTATACAAAGCTGCATAAGTTTCTGTACACCAATGAACATTTCTGAATTTTATGCACTCTTGCATTTCACATTACTTTAATTCTAAAACTGTTATAAAATTAAAGAGTAAATTGCTTAATTTTCTCATGAAATACATATATCAGTCATGAAGCGCCTTTCATATTGATTTATCTATCAGTTTATCTGTCCACTGATATGTTAAGAAGTATGGCATAATATTTAAGTAATTGACTATAATTAAAATATTCTTCAATTTCTGATATTTCATGTGCAAATCATAGTATTTCAGTGACAGGAACATGTTGTAACTCTTCTAAGTGAGATTATATTCATTTCTGAAGGGGAAGGGAGAGCTGCTTTGCAGTCTTGGATACTGATTCATCTTCCTGCCAAGCTTCACTGTTCTACTTCATTTTAGAATCTGTCAAGTTAGCTCTCTCATCCATTGTTACAGAAAGTGAATTACAATACCTTGACTCTACCTTTCTTTGTGACCTGTTCACACATCATGTCAGTAATATGTTAGATTATTACTGTATGATGTTAAAAAATAGTTTATTTAATCTTGCCATTCAATAAATAATCAAAACATTATATCAACAAGATTTATTTTTAGTTTGCCAACGGGCATTAAGACAGATGTTATACTCAATAAAATCTTAAGAGTGAAGTTAATTTTACATTATTTTATTTTAGTAGCCAATAATTACTGTATGTAGTTGACAGTGAAGTGTTACATACTGTATGTATGTCACACAGATCATAGAGCAAAATACTGACCATTAGTTTGATAACTATTTACTTGTTTAGCTTGTGTAAGTAAGCCTTCTAAAACTAAAGAGAAGTAGATTATGCTATGGAGTAAACATATGCATTTGCAAAATATTTGTAGATTTTTTTCACCGTACAATATGTACTAGTTTAATATAAACCTATTCAATGTTGCAACATACATATCATGCTTAGATTGTGCAGTGAAACCTAAATCTCTTCAAAAAAAAAATGCACAAAACACACTCTTCTGATGCTGTGAATCACTTTATGCTGCACTCCCATGCTCACTTCCTGCTATGTGGTCATAACTGACAGTAGAGCTTATGGATTCCAGTTACTCTATTCTGGAAAAAAAATAAAATAAGATTTGATATACATTACATATATTATGTAAAACATTTAGAAGATGGTATCCTGCTAATATACTGTTTGATTGTTTCATTAAAAAAATCATATTCATCAGCAAAATAGAGAGACCTCACAGCAATGTATGCTCTCTTCATTGGTGAGTAGTCCTCTGCAGAAAATTATAATGCACAATCACACACTTGCATACACTGAGGCAGTGTGCACTTCCAGACAATCTAACACTTTATTACTACTCTATGAGGTAAAATTTGCATGTTTGATGATAATACATAGTGACAAGAACATTCTGAATCAGAGTCTCTACAGACTGGAGTCACATATGAGGTTTTATGCCTCCTTTCCATCCACGATTTTTCAGATTTCTGTGTCAGCATGACAGTCTATCCTGGCAGCAGGGCAGGAGGTAAATTTGAACAATATGCCCATCCATTAGGCACACTGATACATACATTTATATTTTTTCCTAATGTTTCCTAGATGTTGCAGCAAGATATGTTTATTTTGGGCTAAGTATATACATTTTCCTTGTTGTCAGTTTTGTGTGTGAAAATAAATATATTTTTATTTTTCGTAAGTATTTATATTTTTATCATTTGCTAAATTATTCTCCTACTATAAGTAGTATTTAGTTCTAATTAATTTAAATATGTTTATGTTTTGAAAATGCATATAAAAGTAACTTCCTGTATTATTTGTGTTTGTTTTATATCACATATAGTATGTACTCTGTACATTACTTGTTTCACTTTTGATCTTAATGTTCTTTTACTTGCTGCTAATAAACATAACTTTTTTATTCCATTTAGACCTAAATAGGAAATTAAAAATAAGTTTGAAATGCATTAGCACCTTTTCAATTACTCTATTTTGGCTATTTTGAGGTTGTTTTGTTGTTGAAAATAACACTTACTTAGACAAATATGCTTTTTTATTTAAAAAATATTACAAAACCAGAAGTCATTTATATCTTATCCTTAATTTCTACTCAGTAACCAGCCATCCATTTATCTTTCCTCCAAACACTCTTTTGCAGAACTGAGTTGCAAGGAATCTGGACCCTATCCAGACAAGTACTGGGC
Source organism: Polypterus senegalus (assembly GCF_016835505.1). Classification (NCBI taxonomy): domain Eukaryota; kingdom Metazoa; phylum Chordata; class Cladistia; order Polypteriformes; family Polypteridae; genus Polypterus; species Polypterus senegalus. The sequence goes on from NC_053155.1 coordinate 158,862,483, forward strand.
ATAAGGCTGAAAAAAGGCAGTGCCAACACTAGAATTACCAGAGCCTATGAAAAAACTCGTAGATCTGTCCCACCTTAAATCACTTCTTAAAACCGTTGTCACCTCTCCGCCAGCATCTTTTGTTCATTTAATTGTGCTGATGAACACATGCTGCAAGCAGCCGGCTATTCCATCCCCCCACCAACTTAGAACGTGCGCAAACCTTTAGAGTTTTAGAGTGAAAATAATAGATTGTTATTTAGAACACACTCATTTCATGTGTGTTTCATTTCTACAGTAATCTGTGTAAACACATTGTTAAAACAGACACTTTTTCATATTTTAGAATTACCAAAGCCTAAGAAAAAAACTCGCAACTCTGTCCCACCTTAAATGCCTTCACACCTCTCCGTCACAGTCTTTTGACTGAAAAAAAAGCAGTGAGAAGCCTGCTGTCACATCTCCCCACTGCCGCACATAGTTTTCTCAACTCAAGTCTGTTTACCTGTTGCTTAGAGTTGTATAAAGTAAATACTAGGCTATATCGTTATTTGGAACACATGCAATGACAATAGTGCAACGTGCATTCTTTCTTCGATGTAGAACCCTTGTCATCATCTGAGTTCACCTCTGCTATAGCACGTCTTTATGTGGAAACAGCTGTGTCAGATCGGGGGGAGCGTGAACATGATTGGGAGAATAATAGTGAATTAAAAAAAAAAACTCAAAGCTAACCTTTACAAGTACCATAAACTTACACTGGCTGTTACAGACTCAAATCAAATGTATGTTTTTATTCTAAAATAGTAAGAATAAAAGCAGCTCAATTCTCAAAATGAAGTTGTCTGGCCCTCATGACCCTTTGAATACCAGTCAGCAGTTCTTCCCGTTATGCCACCAAAGCAGCTGGATTATAGACGTGTCAATGTCGCACCCTAATGCTGGTTCTTTTTCTGCAGTTATACTATTGAATAAAAGTGCACTTGTTATGTTATACTTGTACCCTTTGTGAAAGTATTTATTTGATATTTGGTCTTCAGGCTTCACACATTATACGGTTCAGGTCTACATTTTGTCAATTATTACTAAAACATGAAAAACATTTCTGTTTTAACAATGTGTTTACATAGATTGTTGTAGACACGGAACAAAAATGAAATGCACGTTCCAAATAATGATATAGTATTTACTGTTTACAACTCTAAGCAACTGACATGCAGGTAAACAGATTTGAGCTGAGAAAACTGTATCTGGCGGTGGGGAGATTGCTGCTTATCGACACATTTACAAGACAAAAGACGCTGACGGAGAGGTACAAAGGGATTTAAGGTGGGACGGATTTGCGAGTTTTTCCGCTGGCTTTGGTAATTCTAGGGTTAAAAAAATGTTGTCTCATGTTCCATACCTGTTTCTGTTTCTCCTTTATTCTTCTTTTATTATTCCACTTTGCTGTCTTTCATTTGCTGTGGTGAATTATTTGCTGGCAGTGTCAATTTCTGAGTGTGTCCTTGTAAGAAGAATAAAACTTAAAAAAAAAAAGAGAAAAACACAAATAATATTTAATTAATTCATTAAAATAAATAAATGAAACAAAATAATTCATTTTAACAAAACTAATGGCATAGCCAAATAAACTCCCCAAAAAGATAAAAATTCATAAGCAATCATAATAAAATTATAGCACAAAAGCAACTAAAGGGAGAAAATAGACACTAAATTAAAAACAATTAAATTAAATTTAAATTAAATTAAAAAAAACAAATGAACACTAAAATCACTGAAATCTATGAAAATCTGTAATGCTGGGCCACCTTAAATTCTCTTGCTCCCTCCTCACCAGCTACTTTGTTTTTCAATTGTGTCAATTAGCATAGGCAGCAGGCATCCTGCTATCATCATCTGCCATTAAAGTTAAGTGAGAGGCAAAATTATCAAAGCTGAAGTTTTTTTTTTTTTTTTTTGTTAGTTAGGTATCTGGAATATTGTAGGGTAAATAATATATTGTTATTTGGAATACATACATCTCATGTTTGTTCCATGTCTACAACGATCTGTGGGATGACAGGAAATGTGAGGCAAGAAATGTTGAACATATAACTAAAACAGAAACTTTTTTCATATTATAGCAACAATGACAAAATGCCGCAATAAAGTGTATAATGTGTGAAGATTGAAGTCCAGATATCAAATAAACACTTTAACAATTCCAGACACCTACTGTCCCAAATAAAGAGACTTCAGCTCTGAGAATTTTGTATCTGACTTGACTTCAGCTGCCTTGGTGGGGGATGGAATAGCAGGCTGCCTGTGCTGATTGACACATTTGCTAAATGAATACACTGATGATGATGTTTGAGGGAATTTATTACAAATATTTATACAAATATTTTTGAAGGCTTCAGAGATTCTACTTTTAGTAAACAAGACCATTTCCAAATTATAAATGAGAGCCAAGAGTCATTAACAAGACATGAACAAAAATACAGTAATTTCTCTTAAAGACAAGCAACAGTATCTTCTTCAAAAGTTTAAAAGGAGAGCAAAAACTAATCCGAAAAAATTACTAGAACAGAGGGCACAGTAAGTAACACTACCTGATGCTACAGTAGAGAACTGTGCCAAACTGAAGTCTTATATAGTCCATCTAGGTGACTGCAACCCTAGCAATCCCACGACCTTTGAATCTTTGTTTGGTAGAAGGCCTTGCTCCATGTTGCTCAAGACAAAATAGAAAGCAGTTAACAAAATTAGAGACCAGAGAATAAACACAGCAGAAATAGGGTGAAGCATCAATGCAGTCCTGAAAAAACAATGATTCTATTTGTGCTTTAATTTTAGTTCTGTACAATCTGTTCCTAATATTCATTTTTAACTCTTGATGCAAACAGAATAGAATAGCTACTCTACAACACTGTTAAAGTTATCCTTACTTGAAATTTGGGTGCAGCAAACTACTTCTGTGTTTACACAGGTTCTAACAAAATATATTGATGAATTTATTTTATTTTGGAGAACATCCCTAAAGAATTTAATGTTACATTGGAGAATAAAAATGGCACATCTAACTAACTATCCCATAGCTACTGTATAAAAATACAGCTCAGTATTTATGCTTTATTTATAGGTGATACATGGCACATTACCAAATGATGAGCTAGAGAAATTTTTTGTGTGTGAAATTTCCTTTGCGTACATCACTTTTCTATATAAGTAATGTGTAGATTTATCCTAATGTGCCTCAGACAGACTTAATTAATAAATATCACCTTATTATTAGAGACAATTAGACATGTTCTGCGTTGCTGCACTCAGTTACTAAAACTATACAAGACAGACTGACCTTTAACGCAAAGAGAAGAGCTCAACATTTGCCTGACAGAGTTTTTATCATTTGCAATTATTTTTCTTTATATCTTTGTTATTTTGGAAAGTTTGGACATTGTTTTGCAATTTTTTTTAATTTATGTAAGTTATATTAGTTCATTTGCATATTGTCTGCAATATTTTAATCTCTTCTGATATACTCTGTTATCTCAGAGTGAGTATGACCAACTAAGTTTGTTATAGATTGCCATGGTTTTGAACAGTGAGCTTAATTTAGATGCACACAGTAGTATACAAACAAAGACTTTCTATATTTAAGTACTTATTAGTGATGCCTACATGACCTGTTACTCTTCAGTACACCACATAGATACTCACAAGCTTAGGCTTGAGCAATCCACATGTGTATCCCTGTATATATACATTAGACACCTAGATCTCAGAGAATAACTTAGACACTTTGGGACTGATACAGCATGTTTTTTTTTACTATTGAAGTTCTCACTCCTTAGTTTCGAACTCTTTGGGAAACAAGAGACTATCTCCCACACCACCTTCATCTCCTTTATTATTCGGTCAAAATATACAAAGTATATACTGTAAATTTAAAATAAAAGCAAGTTGCCAGGTTGTTTGCCTGCCTGTGGTAAAGTCATCCCTGATGGAGGATTGCAGGAATCGTGGGGTAGAGGGGTCCTTTCATCAGATTGGCTGGTCCAGCACTGACTCAACTGTGGAATGGCCAAATGGCGGAGGCAGCTTGAAGGCTGAGGTCTCCAGGACTCTAAACAAATCCAAATCATATTATGGGATATCATCTACTGTTAAATTATGCTCCGTACTTGTACATTTTTTATTTTTATACTGTATTGAGGATTTGTTCTGTGTATTGTATTGTATTGTATTGTATTGTATTGTATTGACCCCCTTCTTTTTGACACTCACTGCACGCCCATCCTACCTGGAAAGGGGTCTCTTTTTGAACTGCCTTTCCCAAGGTTTCTTCCATTTTTTCCCTACAAGGGTTTTTTCAGGAGTTTTTCCTTGTCTTCTTCGAGAGCCAAAGCTGGGGTCTGTTAAAGCCCATTGCGGCACTTCTTGTGTGATTTTGGGCTATACAAAATAAGTTGTATTGTATTGTATTTATTAAAATAGAATGATAGCAGCAGAAAAATATAAATGAAAGTATAAATGAATAGTGAATGTGTCTGAATGTAAAGCCTAAATAAAAATAAAGTCAAAAGTCAATAAAGAATAATTCAGTAAATACTGAAGTGTAACAGTAAAGGAAACATCTGTGTCAGAGAGACACTTGTTTTTGATTCAACAGTTGAGCTGGTGGTTATCCATGTGGACAGAGTCTCTTACATCAGCAGTTGGGCTGTCCTTTATGATAAATGGTCCAGGTAAGGTTCTGGTCTTAATGTGTTAAACACTGATAATTGGTGTAACTACTTTAAAGGATAGACTGCATTTCTCAGAAGGTTTGATTATGAAAGTTAGTGCAAAGCACCTATCTTGTAAAGGGTGTTTATCTGTACTGTGTCCAGTTCTCTTAGGAAACAGTTACATACATTTACATTACAAATTTACTGATCAATCTAACCTCAGACTATAATAAGAGTTATATGCGAAAATAACAATAAAAGAGAAAAATACATAGGATAGTTAACAAAAAAATGTACGTTTATTACTACGCTCATCTGTATGAAAACACCTGTGTATGATAGTTCCAGAATTCAAATACAGTTCATCCTAGCTCATCTGAGCAAAACTAAAGTACAGTAGTCTGCTATGGGCTGCTTTCAAAGCAAACTGTCTGCAGTGTTGAAATAGCATTTTTTTAGCTCCCCGGGACATCTGATTTTTACTGCATATTTGTCTAAAAAAAAAATTATTATAAATACACTGGCAAAAATAAAAAATACAGTGCAATAAGGCATTATCTGGATACCATTCAATCTAGCACAAATGATCTGCACTGATACACAGTACAAATGGTTAAACTATGATTTGCCACAAGATAGTAGTATATCCACTAGTCAGCCAGATTTGTTTGTTTTGTCTTCATAAGCACTGTCTTATTGATAATAGTTATTCCATCCAGCCTTTGGACATTTTCCCAAAGAAAGCCACTCATCACAGCTAAAGATACAAAAACTCAGCAACAATGGAAAAACTTGCCCATGTTTCTGTTATACCAGAGACTTAGGTTCTGATGTTGCTGCTGCCGCTAATGATGATAATGATATGCCCCTCGTCTCTATAGCTACTTGCATGCTTCAAGTTAGTTGATAAAGAGCCTAACTGATAATGAAACAAAGCTGCACAGACTAAAGGAAGAATATATGCAATCTGAAGCTATGGTGATCGTACTGGTTACTTGGTGGTGCACCAGTGAAATAATGTAAAACTCTTCCCATAATGGCTTCTGTGAGCAGTCAAGCAAATAGTAAATGTATCCTTATGTCAAGACAAATAGTACTTAGAATCTATTATAAAATGCGTTACAGTTTAGTCTGGCCCCTCAAACGTGTCAAACATGGAAAGGATGGCTTCTTAAATCTAAACCATTTTACTTTCAAAGTGGACGTATTTGGTGAGTTTTAAAGGTTCTGTTTACATCATTTGGGCTCATGTCCTTCACCTCAATTTTTAATTGCAAGAACAGTCTATGTGTTTTCTTTAAACTCATTAAAAATACTTCACCTTAAAACACAATTTACCTGGTTGTGATGATTATGAAGAAATAACATAGTCTTGAAAAATACCAAACTTATTCGTTAATCCAGTATTAAAGTTTTTTTTTTCTCTAATATTGAAATACTTTATTTGTTGGCTATTTTGAGGTCTTGTGGGCATTTTTGGGCTAACAGCCGGCTTCAGATAATAGGTCATGTATTTCAAGAAGCATGTGACCTATGTATGTACAGGTATATATATTCATTCTCTCATGCATTCTATTTTACATTTTCTTCTCCTCCAAAATCATGATGCTAGTCATTGGTGACATATGTACTGTATTTTGACAGTTGTTTCTAAAGGAGCTTTTTTCTGACCTTTTATTACACATAACTCTGTCCTTCGCAAAAAGAAGACTCATCTCTGAAGTCTACATCCAATTTAGTTGTCCTCAAAATTGTGCGAGGGAATGCAGGTTAATATTTAATGGCTGCTAATGACCTGTCTTGTGACACTTTTTAGGACACAGTTGGATGCTTGTTGCTCTTCATTTAGTATATACTAGCCAACCCGCGGCGTACCATACGCCGCATAATCAGGCCGTTTTTTTTAATTATTTTTTAGCAAAGGGAGAAAATTAACATTTGAAAAATCGGTAATGGAATAAATCAGCAAGAAAAGCAACACTGTAACAATGCGCGGAACGAACCAACACACAATCGTCTGAAGTGACTGAAAACTGGCGCACCGTCCTCGCACCTTCTCCTGCCAGACGGAGGGATGGAGGTGCACGGCGCGCAGTGTGGAACGGGAGGAAAGGAGAATGACGTCCATTCAGCTCCGTTCGTCATGCTAGTCTGCTGATTTCTCGTTCAGTATGCACTGCCCGCTTATGTGCCCACCTCCAACTCGTCAAGTCGCCGTCTTTACACAGTCCAGATGTACCTGTGAGTGACGTAGACTTTTCATTGCTCTGTGCGAATCTGGCTGCTTTTCTATATATAATCCACCAAGACACCCGACCACGGTATTAGCAAGGTGGGAGGGGGGTGTGTACAAAGGGTTGGGACGCAACCAGTAGGAGCGTAGGAGTCACACTTAGTGGGACTTAGTTTGCAGCCTGAATGGGGTTCAACGGCTTACCCACGCCGGGTCGACACACGCTCAATGTCATGCATAACTATTTATTGAATGCTAAACACTTCTGGAAAGACACGGTTGTCTAAAACGGGTTGGTGTGAGAATACAACAGTAAGCGAATGAAAAGATGGAACTCTGGAGAGAGCAAAATACAACACAATAGTGAACCCGCGGCATAACAAACGCCGCATAACTATTTAATGATGGTTGAACACTTCTGGAAAGATACAGTTGTCTAAAAAGGGAGGGTTTGAGGATACAACAGAATGAGAATGAAAAGATGGAACTTTTCATTGCTCTGTGCGTTTTTGGCTGCCTTTCTATATATAATCCACCAAAACACCAGATCACGGTAGTAGCGAGGTGGGAGGGGGGTGTGAACAAAGTGCAGGAGCATCTAAGAAGACGCATGTTTGTCGCTGAATCGAATTGCTGCATGTAGCGTGTAAAACAGTTTGCTATGGTGCACGCAGGCGTGCGTCGTAACTGAAACGTCTTTTTTTTAAAGACTGCCTACTTCATTGTGTTTTAACCTCAGTTGAAAAGGAATGTTTTAAGGACCCCATGGGATACCCCTCGGATTTGGCTGCTTTTCTATATGTAATCCACCAAGATACCCGACCACGGTAGGAGGGGGGTGTGCACCAAGGGTAGGGACGTAATGAGTGGGAGCGTATGAGTCATATTTAGTGGGAAGTCCATGGCTTGCAGCCCGAATGGGGTTCAACGGCTTACCCATGCCTGTCTGCGCTGGGTAGACACACGGTCAATGTCATGCATAATTATTTATTGAATGCTAAACACTTCTGGAAAGACACGGATGTCTAAAACGGGTTGGTGTGAGAATACAACAGTGAGTGAATGAAAAGATGGAACTCTGTAGAGAGCAAAATACAACACAATAGTGAACCCGCAGTATAACAAACGGCGCGTGGCTCAGACGTGCATGTGGACTCTTACCGCAGACGAAAGGGACTAACTGGGTGGTCGGTGAGTTTTTGCGGCTGGGCAAATGGGCAGGCAGTGTGAATGCCTAGAGAGCGAGGGTAGACGTCGGCCGGTGAAAAAGAAGCGTTGGTGGGCAGGAAAACGTCTTCCGTGTTCCTGCAGGAGCATCTAAGAAGACGCATTTTTGTCGCGGAAGCGAATAGCTGTATGTAGCGTGTAAAACAGTTTGCTATGGTGCACGCGGTCATGCATCATAACCGAAAAGTTGGTTTTTAAAGACCGCTTACTTCATTGTGCTTCAACCTCATTTGTAAAGGATTATTTTAAGGATCCCATGGGATACCTCTCGCAAACCGTTTCACACGCTGCATATGGCGATTCACCTCCGCGAGAAACATGCCTCTATGAACAGTCAATGCACATGACATTAACCTGACCTGCACTGCATGTGGCCTCTACGACAGACGAATATAAATGATGCCATTTTTTCTGTGTCGTCGCGTCCGAGTTGGTGGGCGTGGCCCTGCGAGTTGTCGTCGTATCCAATGGTCTTGGAGTTGGTGGGCGTGGCTCTTTCCTGCGTGCGCCATAGGTGTCTCACTTGTCGGCAGCTTAGTGAATCCACGCCTCTTCCGATGTGCTTTCCATGGTTGTCTTGCCTTAGTGAATTATATATATATAGATATGTTAATTTTCACTGTTTGCTGTCCTTTTGACTTGTCATTCAAACTAGCTACGTACGCTCACTTTGTTTCTTTGAAATTTTCTTTCTTTGTGATATATCACATTTATGCTTGTGTCTGCATTTAGGTTTGTTTTTTTTTTAAATTAAGGTCTGCAGTGTGCGCATTCAAATTAGTTCAAGTGTATGAATTTAATGTGGAAATCCATTACACTTAGATGATCTGTATCTGCCTAAATCTCTAAGTGTTGCAGCAGAGTTGCTTTTAAACCTTCTGGGGAACTAAAATGCTGCACTGAAAGCATGGAGGTCCCACGTCATCTGAAGTGCAAAGAGATACAGCTTGAAGAAGGGTCATTATTAATTAACATCATCCATGAGAAATAAAATAACAGACTTTAATGCGTTTTATGCTTTTTTTTTTTTTTTTACAGGAAGGAATGATAAACATATATTCATACCTTTTCACAATATGAAAAATATATGTACCATTTAAATAGCGTGTTGATTGTAGATTTTGTGGGATACAATTCTTTCTATTACTGCATTTTTATAAATAAAATACATAGCACTGGTGCCTTTTATTCAGTTGTAGTAATAAAACATTTATTTTAACAAATATAATAAATACAATGTGACCCTAAAGGTTCAATTTTTTACTGCTGAATATTTTCAAAATATTTGTTATAGTCAGAAAAGAGTGAGTAGATTGCACAATTGTTTTTATTCTGATAGCAACTTGTAATCAAATGGAAAATTGAATGGATATCTAAACCACTAATGGTTTATTTTTTCAGGCAGATTATATTTTTGTTAATAGTAGCTTCACACTAGGTCATAGCACTAGTAATATACTACTTGCTTTTCTTGGTATATGTTCAGCTTCATACAGTACACTAAAGCATACTGAATGCTATAAAAGGTCTCTTAACATACTGTATTTCCTAGAAGAAATTGAATTATTTTCAAACAGAGGTAATTTTCCACTCTAATGGTACAGTTTACTGGCAAACCATGCTCTTTCCTATTTCCATAATGTCATCGAAACAGGTCCCAGTTTTCAGTCTGCTCCATTATAAAAACAAAATTGGCCCTGTTTATGTTGCTGATAAAACCTAATACAGCTTATTTAAGTTTAGAAGTTTTGAAAATATTTTTTTTTCATGTGAAGCAAATGTAACTTGGTGTTTATCTGTTGCATTCTTGATTTTAATTTAACAGAAAGAATTATTTCTTGTCTCTCTTATCCCATTTCATCATGGTTACTGCCCCAGGAAACTAAGCAGCAGCCAGCTGCATGGTTTATTGTCAAACACATTAACTTAATATTATGCCAGGTTGCTTTTGATTGTTATGCTTTATTTTGGACAGTAATTTAATGTTCATCTTTAAGGATTGCAGCTCGGGAAACAATCCATCTATTGGTCAAGTACAGTAGAGAAATTTAACTATTTTATCTGAGCTGCATACCCTATAAAAGCACAACAGATAAAAATATATTTCTGTTTGTCTCTTTGCTGTCCCAGGTGTTGGTAAAACGCTCTTGGTGCACGCAGATTTAGTTTTATGACTCCTATTCTGTGGTTGTAGCCACTGCAATGTTTATATCACATCCCACGACCATGCTGTTCAATATTATTACTATAGTCATTTTTGTAACATAGAATTTGATGGCTCCTCCACTTGGTTGTGCTATACCTTCCTTGGTTCCAAATTGACTCCCCATTGTAGTGTTCTCTATTTTGGTTAAAATATGTTCCCCCTTTTACAAAGTTGTATATCTTTTATAGAAATTCTGTACAACAGTTTAAATTGTATTCTTTTCATGAACTTCTCTTTAAAAAGCATACAAGATTTTAATCTAGTGCTGCCATGGAGGATTCTGTTAATGGTCCCCTTATCTGTTCCTGTAACCTTCAATTCCAATTCAACGGACCTTTTGTCTATTCTGGTCTTAAGAAATTAAAGGCAGGAATCAATCCTATATTGGGCATCTGCCCATAACAGGGAACATTGACACACAAATATTCACATATATGGGGCCAGTCAACACACTTGCATATTTTTGGGATGTAGAAGAAGAACTGGAGTACTTGTATAAAAATGTATCTAAATGTGGGAAGACCATGCAGACAGAGATCAGCACAGCATTCTATTAAAACCTCCTGGAGTGGTGCCATTGAAGTACTGTCATGTACTTATATAAAGTAAATATTGATTACCAAATTATTGTGTGACAACTAAATGTTTTTTCCTTATCAGTCTGAGAGCACTGTTTAACCTAAAAGAATACTGTATATGCTTATTACAAAAAAAAATGTTAAAACTGCACTTCAGCATATACCTTTCTGACCACTTTTAAAATTTTCCAATATGGTCCTAGACAGTGCCAGTACTGTAGCAGAGAATGTCAAATTTGGATGGTCCAACTTGTTGTGATGTCAGTGGTAGGCATTGGATTATATGAAGGGTAGGTTTTAGCTGCTTGCAGTAGTGGTTTGAGACTTCCTTGAGGCCATCAGACCACTGTGTGGCAGGTCTGCTACACGGTCTCTTAAAGTTGCAGGGCTGCCATTCAATGACTACCCAGGTCCAGCTGTAGTTGTCATGGCACATGACTTGGACACCTGATTACAGCTTTGCTTGCTTTGCATAGACAATGGGGTCTAGCAGTAAGAGACATCTTCCTGAGGTTGTGGTTACTAAGGCTTTCTGCTTGCTACTGTCTAATTGTGTTTCCCATCAAGTGCCATTTCAGTGATTGAAGGATAGATAGTCCAAAGCCTCCTGTACTGCGCCTTGGTCCCTGCCCAGGTCTTGCTCATGTAACAGAGTGTGGGTGGTATGTCAGAATTAAAGGTGTTCACTTGTAGTGCAGGATTATTCATCCTCTTTAGGACATTCCATATGTTGGTGAAGGATGTCTATGCCATTGAGATTATTGAGCATCATCAAGAAGCACCAGCTGAGGCAGATGTGGTCCTTGGATTGCATTGTTATAATATTGCAATCATTTCCCCATTGTTTGCATCTGGGATGGTTGATGCACTCTCCTTGAAGGTAGCTTACCTGGCTCCACTTTGATTGCATTGTTGAAGCTTCTTTAGACATACTAGTGATAAGGATGTTGTCATCAAAGAAGTTTAGGTGGTCCTGCTTCCATCTGTTGAAACTAACTCCAAAGTCATCCCAGTCAAATTTTTGGATGATGTTTTCCTGACATGTCTAGTATGGTTGCAGGCTGACGCTCTTCCCCCGTAGAACTCCTTTTTTGATGGGAGCTGGATGGTAGTGCTGGGATCACAGTAACACTCTATCAGAACACAGTTTCCTTTATATTTATTAAAACTGAAATAGTTTATTCTCTTAATGTGCCAAATATTAGAGAGACTCTTTAATGCAGTCACTTCTGAATGTTTGATGATACATTGATAAACATTTACAGTGCATAAAATTTCCATGTTAGGTTAAGTAGTGACTCAACATTTTCACTGTGTGCTATTGGTTAGTTCAAGGTCGTCTGGTTCCTGCTTGATGTGGCAAAGAACAATCTTTGGCTGCCATGACTCTAGGATTGGACAATAATGAAATGTTGTTAAATGGATATATGATTAAGTTTAATTTCTTTTTATTTTTGTAATGGCCTAATGAAGAGTATTAAGAGATAAGATTGTTGGTTTTCAAGTTGAAGTTATTTATTCACAATCCTGGTACATTTTAACTTGTCATATGAAATTGTGTTCTAAAGTGTAGCATTTTTTTTTAAATTTTGTTCTTGCAACATACAATGGGGCTCTGAACCGGTTACGCTACACCTAGCAAAATGTTTTTGATTGCGTAAATTCATTGACCCTGATCCCAGTTGTTCTGAAAATTAATGCAAACTTCTGTAGAACTTGGTACTTGGGGCAGGAATGACAGCTTAGTTTGCCTCTGTTTAAACATCTGTACTGAACTTACTAAATTTAAACCTGATTAAGCTTGTGTGATTTGGTGATACAAAATTGATCCTATAATGTGTGTGCTTTCACCCTGTAATGGATTGGTGCCCTTTCCGGGGTTTGTTCCTGCCTTGCATCCTATAGTTGATGGGTTGGGCACCAGGGGGACTGCAATCCTGCCCTGGATAAATGTGTTAGGAAGACTGATTGATGGGTGTGCATACAGGGCTTGAAGTAGGGCAGTGCACACTGTATTAGCTTTCTACCGTTCAAGCACTGGATGCATGCATATAATATCTAAACAAGCTTAATATTTTCTCCCATTGAAGCCCACATGTGCTTTATCAACCTAATCAAAGCAGGAAGTTCAGAATAGTGAAAGAATATATACAGGGTGCAGCAGAAATAACTCCCACATTTCAAAGGGGGATTGAAAAAAAATGGTACGAGGTATCACTTTTATTTCCTAAATATGTAGATATAAAAAAGTTTTTTTATTTTAAGTTTTAAAAATTATATTGTCTAAATGGTGGCCTTGACGGCTGATACACATTTGGAGCCGTTCTTGAAAGTTTTCCATCACTCTCACTAGCATGTTGAGCGAAATTCCTTCAATTTCTTCTTGAATGGCCTCCTTTAGTTGGCCCAAGGACCGAGGACAATGTTTGAAAACCTTGAGGTACCCCCACAGAAAAAAGTCATCAGGCGAGCGCGGTGGCCACGGAACTGCCTGACGTAAGGAGACCACTCGACCCGGGAACATCACCTGCAAAAGATCCCATTACAGCAATCCATACGTCTTACCCAGTCTACTGGAGACAATTTCTGACCAATCATAAGCTTGGATGGGTGTAAATGAAGGTCAGTATGCAAAATTCGCCTCACAGTTCTTTCCGAAATCCGAAGAGCTGAGGCATGTTTCCATTCTGAATGCGTTGGAGACAGCTCAATCGAAGCCCTCACTGCAGCGATGTTTTCGGGTGTTCTCACATTTTTGGGACATCCAGGTGGTTTTCTCTTCAGTGCAGATCCTGTTGCCCTTACTCTTTGAACCCACAGCAAAATCGTTTTCCTGTCTGGAACACTTTCATTAGCACGTAAACCGAAACAGATTCGCCATTTTTGAAAAAAGCCTCAATGCTCACTCGACCACGGCATGGTGACGACTGACAACTTTATTATGTACTGTACCTAACGGAACAGACAGCACCTCTACCTGCTTTGGGAACCCCACAATGATTTTTCGAAATGTGGGAGTTATTTCTGCTGCACCCTGTACAATCATAACCGCATTTTTTTCCCATTATTACTGTCTCTCTTTCTACTAAGCAAAGAAAGTAAAGCTATTGGACAGTATGTAATCTCAAGACTCAAATAAATATTCAATAATACTTTTGGCATGAAACATGAATGTATTTTCTAATTTTTTTTCTATCACATATGGACATTAGGTTGCACAGACACATACCTGCCCTTTCAATATTTTTATATCATGTTAAAAAGGCTAAATACATTTTATAAGTGCAGACTGTTGGTAGCTGCTTATAACAGATACTTTGCACTAAAGTATGTCATGATTTGACTTTTATTAAATTTTCCCTGTTTAAATTTTCTTTATTCATTTCCTTTTTAAAAGCTTATTATGCTTTTGGTGTATGGTTGTATAAAATGTATTATTAGTTTTTACTCTGTTTTGTTTTGAACTTGTTTAATATTTTTATGAATTCTCTGCACCTGGCTTTTTTTTATCATCATGGACCACTATTTTGTGTGTTTTGTTTACACATATGTGTATATGCTCATGTCACCACAGGACGGTTTTAAGTCATGATTTATGACATCATTAGACCAACACTATCAAGGTCTCTTTTGCCTACATCCTGGTTGTCGAAGAGTGTGGATAACATAGAAATTCATTGCAATAATCCTGTGTCTTAAATATGGAACTTACAAAATAGCTCAACATTGTATAAATGGTGGGTTTTGGCTTATATTAGGGCTTTGGTGTAAGGCCTATCATTCTTAATGGTTAAGACCTTTTCTTTTGGTGTAATGGTTGTAATTTGTTTCTGGCACGTAAAAATAATTTTAGGTTTTGGTTTTCTGACATTTTTGATCCAACATTTCATTCCAGACTATGATTTTGTCTCTCCAATTTCCTGATCTTTAAAGAATCAATTTCCATTTCCATTTTTCTACCATATCATGATAGTGTTACTAAATTTGTTTCTTGGACCCTTGTGATAAGTGGTTGCAGTAGGCCCGAAGGTTTTAGTAAAATGCAATATACTTGCAAATAAACCAAGTGTTACAGTATAGCATATGATGTCCATGCTGAAAATTAAGCTTTATTTGGCAATTATCATCAGTATACTGCAGTGTAAGTACCATGTTAATCTATTGGATCCCCACTCTAAAGTTCTTTCTAGCTATTTTTTTTCTTCAAATTTAACTGCCACCCTCTTACATATATTAATATTAGCACAGCAAAAAGACTAGGCCTTAAAGTCCAGTTTTTGGATTATATCTGTGCCAAGCCTCAGAGTTGTCAGTAGTCATTGGTGTCTTTCAGAAACTGACAAAAAAATATGTGGGAACCTCCTGTTCTTGACATGTATTAGTTTGCTTGTTTTGTGTCATCAGTAAGAAGTCACTAGTCTCCATTCAGAGTGAATCCTCAAATGGTCTTACAAACACTTTTATCAGTCATCAGAGGATCTACTTCTATGTTACCAACCAAAGTGAAAGTGCATATTGCCCGCGCAACCTCTGTCATTGTGTACTGGTCTGCAGAGGGATTTTCATCACCTAGTCTGGAATAGTCCTTCCCTGAGACCCCTGATGAAGCTTTTTCCAGTCCCATGCCTTTTGGATGCCTTCCTTGCACCCTGCAACACCTTGTGACTTAAAAGAAAAAATAATAATAATCAAGCCTACTTAAAATGATATTTGTTGTAAAATTACCATAGTAAAGTAAAAATAACACCACTCGTTAAAGTGCATTTGTCATGAGTTATGGTTTTTACTCATAACAGAAAAATGTAACTGTAAATTAAAGTCTTGTTTAGGCAATATTATTTTGGTTTTCTACTTTTTGTTTCATTATAAAATGAATTTTTAATAGGAGTACTCACAACCATTTGTGCTTTTCCCCTCATCTAAAATCATAAATACACATTATTATTTTTTACATATATAAAATAGAAAGCTGTGTTCCACAGTCTTTTGACCTAAGAATTAATGTGTCGCTGATTTGCTTAAGAAGCTTTATAAACTCTGTAAGACATGCACCTGTTAACTATGGCAGACCTATTGTGCTTTTGCCTGTCTCATTAAAATCTATTAAGCAGTCTTTTTACAACTATAGGTGATGCAATAAAATACTCTTGACTTGACATTTTAAAGAGCTCATAACTGGTTTAATTATTCCTCTGTTTAAACACAATGTTCTTGTAAGTACTTTTGTTCCTTGAACTGGTAAGAAAGCGTATTCAAAAATTCAAAATGGAGATATATTTTAATTTCAATCCCAACAGACCTTTATATGTATTGTAATTTATATGAAGACAATGAAAGTGGCTTTATCTAGTATAATTAATTTATTGATTTGTAAAAATTACAAAAACTAGATCAGGCACTGTTATGAAATAATGTTTTCATTGTCTCTCTAGTTCTTTAAACATTCACTTCTTAAGAATTACTGTATGAATATAAGTAAATGGCTATAATCAATGGGAAATAGTGTCATTTCCATGTCTGCTGTAAATTTAATGTAAGTGTTGCTAAAAGAGACATTGGTAGTAAAGACATTTGGAAGGTTTCATTTTTATCACATGTAACTAGAATCAATTTTTGGAAGGTATAATGTTAATAGCTGAAATTAGTAGATTTCTCACTCACAGTTGTTTAATTGTTGCCCACATTTGTTTACATGTGGAAGCTGAAATTGCTGTCATTGTAACAGTAAAGAAGTCAACAGAAGTGAAGTGTGCCATTCCCATAATGTGTAACATATAATTAAAATGAATGGATTTGTTACAGTTCTCTTTTCTCAGTATTCTTCTTCATGTTCAGTATGAAGGATTCTTAAATTTTCAGCAGCTAATTTGTGAAAATGATTATTCATATCCTGGTATTTTTAATTATTATTGAGGAATGCCTTTGTTTTTACCAGACAATTTTGTACAAAGCAAAGTGACTTTTATAAGGCAACATTTTTGAACAATTGATATTATTCAAATATATTTTCAATTATTTAATGCTGTTTCAGTTGAAAAATCATGTGAAGAAGTAACATTAAATAGGTAGCTGCATAAATTACACCTTAATGAAATAATCAGTAAAGCAATGCAGTATTACATTTTAACAATGAGTAATCGAGATTTTAAAATGACTGCCAGGTTTTAAGTTTTTCTTGTATTTTTCCTAAAGGAGATTATTAATAATGTGCCTGTTGATGTTTCAACTGTAATAACTAAAGTGTTTACACTGATAGCAGATACACTCTGTGGCCACTTGATTGTTAATACATATAGCCTGCTCTTCCAAACAACCAAACATGTTAAAGCAACCCAATATGCAGAACATAGCATGCAGACATAAGCAAAAGGTCTAACTGTTTGTTTGACCAAACATTAGAATGGGCATAACATGTGGTGATGATTGATGGTGCTAGATGTGGTAATTTGCTGTCTTGAGATGATCAGTTACTATACTGTCTAGAGTTCACTGGGAATAGTGTGATAAACAAAACAATATGGACAGTGGGAGATCTGTGATTGAAGACAGAAGAATATGGCCAAACTTTCATAAGTTAACAGAAAGGCTGTGAATATTCAAATGATGGCTGTTTACAGCCATAATGTGCAGAAGAGCGTCTTTGAATATATACTAATAAAAGGCAAAGCCCTCACTCATTCACTCACTCACTCACTCACTCACTCACTCACTCATCACTAATTCTCCAACTTCCCGTGTAGGTAGAAGGCTGAAATTTGGCAGGCTCATTCCTTACAGCTTACTTACAAAAGTTGGACAGGTTTCATTTCGAAATTCTACGCCTAATGGTCATAACTGGAAGGTATTTTTCTCCATTAACTGTAATGGAGTAGAGCTGCAAAGACGTAGGGGGCGGAGTTTCGTGTGACATCATCACGCCTCCCACGTAATCACGTGAACTGACTGTCAACGCAGTACGTAGAAAACCAGGAAGACCTACAAAAAGCGCTTAAGAAAACATGCATTATATAATTGAGAAGGCAGCGAAACAATAAGAAGCGAGCGAGTGGCATATACTACCATATTCATGAGTGCTGCTACCTCGGAAAGAAAGCAAGGTGTAAACCTAAACTTTAAATTAAGTTCATAGACAGGCTACGCTGGCGTTTCACATGCCCACAGGTAATGCGGGATACAAGTTTAATGAGAGGACGCAGGATATAAACGAGAGTTTTGATCACTTTGTAACTAAGTTAAAATTGTAGGTGAAGGGGTGTGCTTATGCAAATTCCGAGAGACTGTGTTTGTGGGGGATTGACAGTTAAGGTGGGTGGGGGAGTCACGTCATCATCTCCCCTCCCATTTACCTCAAGTTAATACACACGCTGTCTCTAGAGTTTCAACACACTGAATCCTCCAGGCACTACTTACAAAAGGTCACATTGACAAGCGTGTTACGCTATTTTTAAAATCTTTCCTTTTCTTAGCACAAGCACAGCTGAGAAGCTTCGATGCATGTGCTCCATAACGCTTGAAAAATAATGCATTTAATCACACTTTGCATTACAAGCAAAGGGGAGCTTTTGTCAATGCATGATTTCCTGGTACACGATTACATTGATCAGCGCATCCCGATTCATTTTACCCTCGCACCACCTTAGTTTGAGAAGAAGTATGAAAAATATGAGGTTAACACAGAAAAACAGATCACCAATTCAAGCTTTATGAATAATCGATTCGCCATCAATAATTGTTTTGGTAAAGCCATCCTCCTTCCATTTTATAATTTTTCCGCCACTAGCCATGATTAAATGAACGGTAAAAAGTAAGAGCAAGCGAGGTGACTTATTTAGGCAGGAATATATATGATAGCAACACTCATGACAATGTCAATCATGTTACGTTATTATTAAAATGTTTCCTTTTCTTTTTCATTACTTCTTTAACACACTACTTCTCCGCTGGTAGCGGGTATTTTGCTATATATATAATATATGAATTACCTCCAAAGCGCTGAGACTTTTGATATCATGAACGTGTGTACAAAAGGGGTCTCCTGCCCAGCAAAAGTCGAGCAGCCAGCGCGCGTGCATAGCTGTGCTGGCCTTTGAGACGCTGACTGCGCTTCTGCCTTAAGTCAAAGTGAGCACTTTTAATTTTTTTCATCCGCCCCCTGAGCTATAGCCCAGACAAGTGCAAACACGGACCCCTTTTCTACACCACGGCAAAATAATATTAAGGCGATTCACACTTTCTTTTGCACGATACGATTATCAGGTCCTCAGCTCGGATTATGAACACGCATACGAGTGGAGGACTCACAGTGCCATCACAGCCGATTAATGGCGGGACGTCTCACCAGTCTACACAAGACCCACATGACTGTCGCCAAAAGGCGATCATAACGTCAGCGAACACATCTCTCTATACTATATAAAAGAAAAAGGCAACTTTCCTTTCTTTACACCTTTTTTCCTTTTATCCCAAACCAAAGCCTTTCTCTCTTAACACGGCAGAGGACACAAAATAATTTTCTTTAATTGCCGGTAAGGCACATTACCAGAGGCACAAATTTGAACGTTCACATAGAAAATGTAATTTCTATACCACAGCCGTCGTGTAGCGCCTTTCAAAAGGGATCTACTACCGAGAGATGATCCATATACATTTTAGCTGCTGTTAGTTACTTACCTGTTTTGTTACACAGTCTTTAAAATGTAGTTTACCCGCAACCACTCCAGTAGTGCTCAATGTACCTGTACTTCTTAAAACGTTAATGTTTTACTGTTTAATAACTTATAGACTATATTTCATTATTTCATTCACCCCTATCTAGATTATATATATATATATACACACACACACACACACACACACACACACACACACACACACACACACACATACATACACACATATATATAATTTGTGTATATATATATGTATATTATATATGTATGTGTGTATGTGTGTGTGTATATATATATATATATATATGACAGCAGCAATCCAAGCTGTGAGAAAACAGTAAAAGGAGGCGTGTCAGACGTGGGTACATTTTCTGATGCAGCTACCGAAAACAACTTTGTGACGCTGCCACCAAATACACAAAACAATTACTTTGACAATCATGTTACATTATTTTTAAAATGTTTCCTTTTCTTTTCATAACTTCTTTAACACATGACATCGCTAAGCGCTGGTATTTTGCTATATATATATATATATCACAGCTTACACTCATAACAGTGACAAAACAATTACATTGACAATCATGTTACGTTATTTTCAAAATGTTTCCTTTTCTTTCTCTTTCCTTCTTTAACACACTACTTCTCCGCTGCCAAGCGGTATTTTGCTATATATATATATATATATATATATATATATATATATATATATATATATATAGATATATATATATAGAGATAGATAGATAGAGATATATATAGATAGATATGAGAACAACACTCATATCAATGACAAAACAATTACATTAACAATCATGTTACATTATTTTAAAAATTTTTCCTTTTCTTTTTCGTACCTTCTTTACCTTCTTTAAAACACTACTTCTCCGCTGCGAAGCGCGGGTATTCTGCTAGTATACAATATGTTAAACAGGTCAACTCCTACTTCTATCTGCAAAGACAGGCAAGCTAATGTTATAGTATACATGAGGTCTGGTCAGGTGAATTTCTGATGCATTATGCTGTTGAGTGAATATGGACCAGAATCACTAAGGAATGTTTTCAGTCCTTTTTGAATTCAAGCCTCAATGAAATCAGGGTCCTGAAGGCAAAAAGGGTCCTTACCTGGTGCTAAATTGATGTCAATTGAATGTAAATTCATTATAAGTATTTTGCTTGCTCTTTTATCCATTTTGATATACAAAAATATATAAAATCCTTATATTACTAAAAATGTCAAATTTTGTCTATGAGATAATTTTAATGTAAGTCACTACTGTATAATAATAAAAAAGCTTAAAATGAAGAATATTTGCATTATACTTTGACTAAATTTAAATTAGGAGTTCTCTGCATTAGTCAAAACCAGATGCAGAATATTTTTAATCAAGAAAAGCTATTACATGCTCAATGAAAAGCATGTTTTCATTCCAGATGTGGAAAATGATCCAGATGTTTTTTGTTTTTTTTTTGTATAAGCATCCAGTCAACAAGAAATAATTTGTCACTTTGAAACTGATATTTGAAAATACATTTAAAAAGCTCAGTTGTTTAGCCCCAATTGTATTCAAATTTTTTGCTTAAATTTCTGCAAAGAATTTTTTGTAAGTGAACTGAATGTTTATTTATGTAAAAATGTGTGTGATTTGGAATGAAACTGTCAAGTGTCAGTGTCAATGAGTTTACTCGTTGAGAAACTTCCTCCGTCAGTTATTACCGTGTCCTCCGCAAAGTGCAACTCGCCAAGTACACTCAAAGTGCTATAAAATGTGATATTTGGTTTGTGAAACTTACTGTACATCTACAGTATTTGAATGTAGTTCAGCTCTCTCACACTCTCTGCCTATTTCACCTTCGCAGTATTTTTTTTTTTTATGCATGCACATGGCATGCCAGGGAGAGTACATAACGGTGAGTATTGGCTGGTGCTGTGAACTTAGTATCGACATGCAGGTGGCTTGGCTCTTTCCAAAATCTAAGGCTTTTATAAAATATATATTGCAGTGTAATCAGTTGAGCTCAGAATTACTGTTATGTGCACAAAGTACAATGAAACTCTTATGTGCACATATAACCACCATGTTGCCACTCTTCTTGAGTCTCCCTCTGCAGGCCATCTTAATTCACAACACAGAATGCAATTAGTGAAATTTGGCAGCAGTTTAGAAAAAGAAAATCATATGATTTGAGAAAAGATATGTTTGCTATTAAAAGTACCAAACTCAGTACAGTAGTGACATTGCCCATGATTGTGCTGCTTAGCTATAGCATAACAGTAAATCAAAATCATCAGTGCTGTAAAAGTCCCTAAGTTTTTTTTCAATATCACTGTTATATGGATGGATCACATTTTTTCAACACAACCTTAAAACACTAACTTTATAATGAATTTTAAATGTTCTGAATGTTATCTAGGAAGTAAAAATTAAAAGGCAAGTTTAAATACATATAGTTTAAGTCTACATGACAAACAATCACTCAAAGCATTTAGTTCTCTAGCAATTAGTGAAATCTACACGAATGCTAACACCATAATTTTCTGTGATTTGTAAAAGAGACCTCTAACCTACCCTTTTCATGAAGTTTCCAGGTCACTAATGATAATAATTTACCTGTCCAACAATAGTGTTCATAAAGAGAATAAACAGAATAGGCTGCCTCTTTCTTTCTACCCCTAAAGATAAATGCTGTCATTCTGGTAATCCTGAAGCTGAAGGGGGAATTGACTGACTCTCCAGAGCAGCATGATTATTATGTACTACTCGAGTCTTTGTAGAAGGTCTTAACTGAACAATGAGTTGTGGCAGTCAGAAGTAAAATCCAGGCCAAATCCTTGAGATTCAGAAGTAAAAGCGCCAGGTACAACATTATTTGGAAAAATCCCTGGTCATTTAGATCTTATTCCCTACAATCTGCTACTAATTGGGCATTTCAGCACAGGCTTACGCTTCAAATTGTCTTTCGTTGTTCTTGGCAGCTTTACAAGATGAGTTGCCAGTCACATCTGGGAGTATGCCTGTGTGTGTGTGTGTGTCTGCGGTCATGCTTTGAATCGCCTGGTGAATGTTCACCCTTTTCATCCAAGCCATTATTTCATCTAGGAAAGGTCCCAAGTGAAAATTGAATGGATACAACAGACACAAAAAATAAGGACTTAATGAGATTTGTGTTATGTATTGCTAATTACTGCTAAAATTGAGGTTTCTTTGCAAGATGGTACACATCTGATACTTTAACATTATTTATTACACATCCGCATTGTTTTATCTTTCTACTATTATTGATATTTAAATCCCTAACTACTTTTGTTTGCAGTTTTTTCTTTTTTTATTTCTTGAATCTGCTACAGTATATAAATCATTGTATGCACAAGCCTGACAGCTTTTAACCTGAGGTTTAATTAATACCTGCTCAAAAAGATTTAGGATTGTTTGCCACTATCTTTGGTGCATGTAAGTTGAAACACAATGATCATTTTATTCCTGAATGGTACGCATGTGGGTGTCAAGTGTGAACCTCTGTAATTACTCAAAACCTTCTGCTGCTTTGTGCAGAACATTACATTGTAAAAGAAGCTATTTGAATTAAATTATATTTTTCTCCTCTCTTATTTTTGGCTATCTTATTGTCATTGTGCACCTCATTTTTCTACTGATACTGTATATTATTTCTCTAATGAAAACATTCCTAAACAATATTATTTTAGTTTCATTTACTTTTTTTTTTAAACATGCATACTATATATTCATCCATCCATTTTCTGTATCCTTTTCCCTAGTAAGAAGCATAATATGTAAGAACACACTCACTACTGACTAAATGTAAAGAGAACAGAATGTCTTCTAATAATCATCCTGATCCAGAAATTAAATCATTGTTTGAGCTCATAATATACAGTAAAACAATTCTACAGCTAGGTGGATGTGTTTTCCTTCTGGGCCTTACTTCCACTAATTGAATGCCTAGCCCCCTTATAAAAAAAACTTTAGAAAAAGTGTTTCTTCTAACCTTTTCCCTAAATATCTCAACAGTCCTTCTTACCATGTCAAAACACACCAAACTTGAATGGAATCAATTATGTGATGTCACGTCACTGCATTTTGAAAATGATCCTTACTTCCTCTGATATACTCACAGAGGCAAATTGGCAAGGCAAGAAGAGTTGGTTACTTAGTTAAAAGAAGCACTGGAAGCCTAGGGAACATGATCAAAAAAGAAAAAGGCTAAGTAACCAAATGGTAAAACTAAATGAAAATAAATTTTAAAATCCAAGCCTTTCAGATAAGCAAAACCACAAGAAAGTGAAGATACAAAATTATACCAGAGCATAGAAATGGGAAGGCTTAATGACTGGTTAAAGGTCAAAAATGAGTTTAAATGCAGCAGATCATGAGCATGGTCATAGGCAAACTGCATTTTATACATGTAGCAACGAGACCCTGTCATGTCATATACATTAACTACTGTTAGTAAAATAAATTATTTCTGTGTCCTGTGTGATTGCATGTGTATTTTTATCTCATCTCATTTTCTGAAACAGCTTTTTTTAGTGAGGACCAAATTGTGGCAGCAGGCCAAATAAGTCATCCCAGATTTCCTCGTCTCCAGCTATAGATTCCAGCTCTTCTTGGAAAAATCCCAGGTTCCTCCCAAGCCATCTAAGAAATATAATTCCTCCAATGTCTGCCGCAGGGTCTCCATCTAGTTGGACTTGCCAGGCCATCTGAGGGCATCCTTACGACAGACCCAAACTACTTCAGCTAGCTCCAGGGGAGCAATGACTCTACTCTGAGGCTCTCCCTATCACAGAGTGTCAGACCAACCACCCTGTGAAGCGACCTCATTTCTGCTCCCGCTTCATTAACACTGGTACAGTGCCTGCAGAACAGCTCTCAGATTACAATCAAATCTTTTCTTTCCATTCAATGACCTCAGACCTGGTGGTGCTGAATTTCATCCCAACCACTTCACTTCCAGCAGTGAACCACTCAAGTGTATCTTGAAGGTCACGGTAAGAAGAGGACATCATCTGCATAAAGCAATGATGCTACCCCAGGTATCCCTGACTGGATGCCTGTACCTTGATATCATGTCCATGAAAAATACAAACCGGAGTGGTGACATGACAAAGCCTTGATAGAGACTGACACCCACAGTGGATGAATTTGATTTAATGACAAGTATCCAGAACACAGCTCTAAATGTATATCATACTCCCATGCACCCTCCAGAGGCTGCACCAGGGCGAAGAGCTGTAGGACAGAATTTATATTCACATTGTTCATCCTATATCTTTAGCTCAGCCATCAGATAGGGCATTCCCTCCAACACTCTTGAATGCATGTATGAAAGTGCACAATTTGATTCGGTGACACTATTTTCCCCTATTATATAGACCTGACCAAAATTCCCCCAAATCAGTGCTTTAGCCCTCATATGTTACTGGCAACAAGAAAGATGACCAGAACACAAATGGGAAAACGTTAAAAATCTATTAATGTTTTTGGACCCTTGAGCAAGGCCCTTAACCTGCAATTGCTTCATCCTGGGTATGACGTTAATATGCATCCAGCCTTGCAAACTGGTCCTGCAACTTGCAGGTAAGACTTGCGGGTTGGTGGCAGGATTGCCTCTTGCACTGAGTAGGGTTATGTATTCTGAATGACTTTGCTCAGGCAGATTCAAAGTCATTAGTTAGTCTGACAGATGCCTGCTTGATAGAGAAAAACACAGGGACTGACTGGGCCAGGATTCAGTAGCATTAAATACTGTGTCATCATACCTGCCACCACATATTTCAAACCAAAAATGTTAGTAAAAATAAAATTTAAAATTGTTGATATTTACTTATTTAAAATCAGTTGTGTTAGAAGCATTACACTTTTGTTGTATTGTTACTGTTATCTGGACTTGTCCAATCCAGAGTAAAACTTGCAAAAGCTGTCAAAAATTTAAGTGACTATTTTATTAAAAAATATAAAGTATTAAAAGATAAAACTAGTAACACAGTAAATTCCAGTTGGGCATACTTTTTACAAATTTTTCCTCTGATTGTGTTTTAGTTTTGCTTCCCTTTGTCTTTAAAGTCCTTTCACCATTTTTCTTTTGCTGAAACACTCCACTTTGATTCTCAGTTTTAACTTCCTTTCTACTAGTAAGCATCGCTTTAAACTCTTTTTTGACTTCTAGCCAGACCCCTGAATCAGTTCCTTGAATCGATGTGGTTTACAAAAACCCGTGGCTCCTAGCCAAACACTTTTTTTTGTAAAATTGGTCCCAATCAGAGTTTCTTTTTCTCTCTTTCTTTATTTTTTTAAATGTTTCTCTGGCATTCCCATATATCATGTACTCTGCGCAACCCCTTACCAGTCAGGCAATACTTTGTATTCTTGTTTTTATTATTTTCTGAAAATAAAACAATGCATGGTTTTCTCCAGACTATGCAAATT